>NW_020175027.1:2027322-2136144 GCF_003031525.2 Neophocaena asiaeorientalis asiaeorientalis | reverse complement strand
TCAAATTGAGGATGGGGAAAAAAAAAAAAAAAAAAAATATATATATATATATATATATCTCTCCAGTCTTAAAAACGTTCAAATCCTCTAACTCTACCTCTAGAATTCCATACTAAGGAAACTATCAGAGATTTTTTTCATAAAGTTATTAATCTGAACATTTTTTAGAAAAGAGAAAGCTATTTTTAAAACCTTCAAATGTCTAACATTTGGATTAAGTAAATTATGGCACATTCAAACAATGGATTTGTTACCTAACTATTCAAAATTTGACTTCCAAAAGCTGTTCAATGATGTGTCTTCATTTTATACTTGTCTGTATTTTTCTAGATTCTCAACAGTGAGACTATATTTCACCTATAATTAGAAAAAGAGACAAACCACTTTCTCAGAAAATATTTTTAAACAAAATAGACATGATTTATTTGTTTCAAAGGAAAAATATCATAGTATCCTTCATTTCATCTTTCCCCATAAAAAGACAGATAAGTTTAAACATTTTCTAGGTTAAAATCTGAGCGGCTAATACCATTTCCTTAGGACTATTCTCCACAATCTCTTAATCTTGAATGAGTGATAGATTTATAAACCTAATCTCTAAAGGAAGAAAACCCAGTGTGGAAATGATATGCTTCAAATCACACTCTTAGTGGCACTATTTGGCCTTTGATTCTTGGGTCTTGTGCACTAGGGCTTTTTATTTTTCTTTTCTTTTCTTTCAAAACAAAAACAAAAAAAAACAAAAAACCAACAAGCAAAAACCTTTATGTTGATTAAATCTGAGAACCATTGATGAAGAGGCTGAGATTATAGTTTGGGTCTAAGAGTAGTTCTACTCAAAGTGTGGTCTATGGACCAGTAGAATCAGCTTCTCCTGGGAATTTATTAGACTGGTAAATGCTTGGGCCCAGTGCCAGACTTACTGAATCAGAATTTCAGGGGTGAGCCAGGTGATTTTTCTGCAGCCTCAGGTTTAAGAAACACTTGTCTAGAGGAAATTAAGCAAAGAAGCTAACAGTATGCAAAGAGAAAGAGGTGCACAGCCCACCTACTGTTCAATGTATATTTTTTAAAGCATATACATTATTATATAATATTCTAAAAACAAACCTTTTTTTTCTTGTTATGAACTAGAAAGTATGGCTAGAAAAAATTTTCTTGGCTTTGGACTAAAAAAGGTTGACAGGGCTTAGGATTAAAGGGCAAAAGGAATCTGTAATTAATTCCTGGTTCCATGCAGCTCACTAAATTAAGGCTAAGGGTTTCACATAGGAATTTGGGAACTGTATGTATGCAGTAAATATTTTGGTTATATTTCTCTCAAGCCATGATTGCTTACTGGTGGGTGGTCATTTGAAGATGATGGGATCTCAAACCCAACCATTTCTTTCAACCTCTTTCCACTTTGGAGTCATGACTCAGTAGGCAAAATTCAGTAGTCATGCTTCCCTGGTGGTCCAGTGGGTAAGACTCCACTCTCCCAATGCAGGGGGTCTGCATTTGATCCCTGGTCGGGGAACTAGATCCCACGTGCATGCCACAACTAAGAGTTCACATGCCGCAACTAAGAAGTCCACATACTGCAACTAAGAAGTCCACATACTGCACCTAATAAGTCCGCATGCTGCAACTAAGAAGACTACATACTGCAACTAAGAAGTCCGCATGCCGCAACTAAGAAGTCCGCATGCCGCAACTAATAAGTCCACATACTGCAACTAAGAAGTCCACATGATGCAACTAAGAAGTCCTCATGCTGCAACTAAGAAGTCCACATACTGCAACTAATAAGTCCGCATGCTGCAACTAAGAGTCCACATGAGACCTGGTGCAGCCAAAATAAATTAATTTTAAAAAATTAATTAATTAAAAAAAAAGAGAAAATTCAGTAGTCATGTATCATCTTTGGTGACTGGCTTAAAGTGTGCTTTATGGAGCCCCCTCATTGACAATGAAAGGTAAGCGAAGGGGATGGAGAGGAAAGGAGGGAGAGACAGATGAAAAGGTTAGACTCTACTTCTTCGAACCCCTTGCCTTTAACCAAAACAGCTCAGCTTTTACCTTTTTGTGTCCACTTTCCTGTGGAATATACTTGAACAAAGAGCTCCCCTCAAAAAAAAAAAAGAGCTCCCCTCTAAAAAACATTTTGAAATTTTCTATTCTCTACTACATATTCTCACAATCCAGTAAAAAGCCATAACTGTCTTTTCCCCCCATGAGATCAATGCTCCTTGTTAACTATCTATCACCACAACCTGGCTGTCAAAAAGGACTCACAAATGCATAATAGGCAGGTGGTCCTGCTTCCAGGCCTCCCTTCTCCAACCACTATCATTAGGGATGAATAAACTAATAATGTTGCAAGTTGCTGTGTTGGATGTGAGGCAAAGCATATTATATAAATCAGCCTATAAACTGAAATAGACAGTACCCTACCTAAGAAGTTAACTATAGCTATAAGTATAAAGTAAAGAGAATAATATTTTCAAGAAGTAGAATAGCTCTGTAACACCAAGTAAGAGAAGTCCTTCAAAGTAGTCACCTTGGGAGACAATTCACTCCAGTAATGCTCCTATTTAAAACATTTCCAGAACCCATCTTTTGGAACTGCAAAAACCACCTAGCCAACTCACAAAACTGTGAGACATAATCAGTCATTGTTTTAAGCCACTAAGCTTTGGGGTATTTGTTATACAGTAATATATAAGCAAGACAGAAATCTTTAAATCACTATGATTTGGAGGATATTTAAAAGGAAATGATTAGGGACTTCCCTGGTGGCGCCGTGGTTGAGAATCCGCCTGCCAATACAGGGGACACGGGTTCAATCCTTGGTCCGGGAAGATCCCACATGCCGCAGAACAACGAAGCCCATGTGCCTCAACTACTGAGCCTGAGCTCTAGAGCCCGCAAGCTGCAACTACTGAGCCCGTGTGTTGCAACCACTGAAGCCCGCGCACCTAGAGCCCGTGCTCCGCAACAAGAGAAACCACTGCAATGAGAAGCCTGTGTACCGCAATGAAGAGCAGCCCCTGCTTACCGCAACTAGAGAAAGCCTGTGTGCAGCAACGAAGACCCAACACAACCAAAATAAAAAAAAAAATTAAAAAAAGATACTATCAAAAATAAAAAAAATAGGGGCTTCCCTGGTGGCGCAGTGGTTGAGAGTCCGCCTGCCGATGCAGGGGACACGGGTTCGTGCCCCGGTCCAGGAAGATCCCACATGCCGCGGAGCGGCTGGGCCCGTGAGCCATGGCCGCTGAGCCTGCGCGTCCGGAGCCTGTGCTCCGCAACGGGAGAGGCCACAACAGTGAGAGGCCCATGTACCGCAAAAAAAAAAAAATAATAAAAAAATAAAAGGAAATGATTAGCCTTACAGAAAAACTCTAGCTATCTACAACGTACAGGGAATAGGCTGGTCTGATAACAAAGTTTGGCTGTATCTTTAAATAAACAGAATACAACATCCTTCAGATAATAAGAAAATAACATTTTGTAAGAGAAACAACTCTTGAATGAATGGGATCAGCACTAGGTCCCCAACTCTCCCATCTTGAGTTTTTGCTTTTTTCCTTGGGGTCTTCTAAATTCTATCTATACTGACTTTAGGAATATGCTTATCTCCTTTTTTTTCCTTTACCTGAACATGGATAAAAAATAATTTTCCATTTTTCCCTAAGTACACTAAATATAAGGCTGCATTTTCTTTCTTAGAATAATTATACAAAAAAAGAAAGGAAGCACAAAAGTATAAAAACAGGTAAATGAGTTAAATATAGATTTTAGGATTCTAAGATAAACTTAAGTATAAACTTTGGATCCTAAAATAACTAAATCTAGCCAGAAGTTGGCTGGCCCTTTTTTTCCCTCTCCACCCAGTTATCAATTTGTTGTCCTTGACCACAGGACCACACAAGAAGCCAAAACCACAGAAGACATTTCAGAGCTGTCTCATTTCCTAAAGAAGATAAAAGACTAACTTATTAAACCAAGAATTCCAGAGAACAGAATTTTTCTTCTTTAAGTATCAAAATTAATTTTTTTTAAATTTTAGGTATTTTGATAAAACTCTTTTAAAATATACACTTTCACTTACACACTTTTTTTTTTTTTTTTGCGGTACGCGCGCCTCTCACTGCAGTGACCTCTCCCGTTGTGGAGCACAGGATCCGGAGGCGCAGGCTCCGGATGTGCAGGCTCAGTGGCCATGGCTCACAGGCCCAGCCTCTCCGCAGCATGTGGGATCCTCCCGGACCGGGGCACGAACCCACGTCCCCTACATCGGCAGGCAGACTCCCAACCACTGTGCCACCAGGGAAGCCCCCACACTTTTGTTTTAATCACAGTGTATAGGCCATAACTTAACTTTTTCTTGATGACTCACCGTTAACACTAATATACTATGCTAAAATATAGTTTTGTTCTCAGCATCTATTATGGACTTACATCCTTAAGCATCAAACCAAACCAATCATCAAATTCCTAAGACTGTGTGTTAAGAGTAAATATGGTTCACTTTTGCCACTTCTATTCAACATAGTATTGGAAGTCCTAGCCAGAGCAATTAGGCAAGAAAAAGAAATAAAAGGCATCTGCACTACTGTTGGCAGATGACATGATCTTATATGTAGAAAACCCTAAAGATCTACCCCCCCAACTGTTAGAATTAATAAATGAATACAGCAAAGTTTCAGGACACGAAGTCAACATATAAAACATATAAAATCAGTTGTGTCTCTAGACAATAATAATGAACAATCTGAAAAGGAAATTAAGAAAATAATTCCATTTACAACACATCAAAAAGAATAAAATATGTGGGAATAAACTTAACCACTGAAAACTATAAAATGTTACTGGAAGAAATTAAAGAAGATACAAATAAATGGAAAGATATCCTGTGTTCATGGATGGTAAGACTTAATATTGTTAAGATGTCAATACTTGCAATATTCGACAACATGGTTGGATATCATGCTAAGTGAAATAGGCTAATCACAGAATGACAAATACTGCCTGATTCCACTTGTCTGAGGAATATAAAATAGTTTAGTTCATGAATCAAAGAGTGGAATGATGGTTGACTGGGGAGAGGGAAATGAGGAGTTGTTGTTCAATGGGTATAAAGTTCAGTCAAGCAAGATGAATAAGCTCTAAAGATCTGCTGTAAAACAATGCACCTACAGTCAATAATATATTGTAAACTTAAAAATTTGTTAAGAGGGTAGTTCTTTCCACAACAACACAAAGGATGTCAACTGCCCAAAGCAATCCACAGATTTAATGCAATCCCTTTCAAAATCCTAATGATATTTTTTGCAGAAATAGAAAAATCTATCCTAAAATTTGTATGAAATTGCAAAGGATCCTGAATAGTCAAAAAAAATCTTGAAAAAGCAGAACACAGTTGTAGGACTCAAGCTTCCTTACTACACAGCTTACAGTCATCAAAAGAGTATGGCACTGCCTCATGCTGGTCAGAATGGCCATCATTAAAAAGCCTACAAATAACAAATGCTGGAGAGGGTGTGGAGAAAAGGGAACCCTCCTACACTGTTAATGGGAATGCAAGTTGGTGCGGCCACTGTGGAAAACGGTATGGAGGCTCCTCAGAAAACTAAAAATAGAATTACCATATGATCCAGCAATCCCACTACCAGGCATACATCTGGACAAAACTATAATTCAAAAAGATACATGCACCCCTATGTTCATAGCAGCACTACTCACAATAGCCAAGACATGGAAACAACCTAAATGTCCACCAACAGATGAATGGATAAATAAGATGTGGTATATATATACAATGGAATACTACTCAGCCATAAAAAAGAACGAAATAATGCCTTTTGCAGCAACATGGATACAACTAGAGATTATCATACTAAATGAAGTAAGTCAGAAAGAGAAAGACAAATACCATATGATATCACTTATATGTGGAATCTAAAATATGACACAAATGAAACTATCTATGAAACAGAAACAGAATCAGGGGCATAGAGCATAGACTGGTGGTTGCCAAGCGGGAGGGGGTGGGAGAGGGATGGACTGGGAGTTTGGGATTAGCAGATACAAAGTGGTATATACAGAATGGATAAACAACAAGGTCCTACTGTATAGCACAGGGAACTATATTCAATATCCTGTGATAAACCATAATGGAAAAGAATATCAAGAAGAATGTATATATATGTATAAATGAGTCACTTTGCTGTACAGCAGTAATTAACACAACTTTGTAATTCAACTATACTTCAATAAAAGATAAATTAAAAAAAAAAGAGTGTGGTACTGGCATAAAGACAGACACACAGACCAATGAAAGAGAACAGAGAGCCTAGAAATAAACCTGGCATATCTGGTCAAATGATACTCGACAAGAATGCCAACACTATTCAAAGGGGAAAGGACAGTCTTCAACAAATGGTGTTAGGAAAACTGGATATCCACACACAAAAGAATTAGATTGGGCTCTTATCTTACACATCATACAAAAATTAACTCAAAATGTATCAAAACCTAACCATAAAAGATAAACCTATTTAAAAAAACTTAGAAGAAAACACAGGGGAAAAGTTTCATGACACTGAATTCGGCAATGATTTCTTGGCTGTGACACCAAAAGCACAGGCAACAAAAGAAAAAAATAGGTAAACTGGATCTCATTAAAATTTAAAACCTTTTGTGCATCAAATGATACTATCAACAGAGTGAAAAGGCAACGCATGAAATGGGAGAATATATTTTCAAATCATAATATCTAATAAGGGACTTCTATCCTGAATATATAAAATACTCTTACAATTCAACAACAGAAAGACATATAACCCAATTAAAAAATGGGCAAAGGATTTCAATAGACTTTTCTCCAAAGATATAAAAACGGCCAATAAGTACATGAAAAGATACTAAACATCACTAGCCATTAGAGAAATGCAAATCAAAACCACAAGATACCATTTCACACCCATTAGGATGACTATTATTTAAAAAACAAAACAGAAAATAAGTGTTGGCAAGTTTATGGAAAAACTGGAATGCTTTACATTGTTGGTGGAAATGTAAAACGGTACAGCCACTGTGGAAAATGGTATGGCAGTTCCTCAAAAAATTAAACACAGAATTACCATATGATTCAGCAATTCCATTTCTGGGTATATATCCAAAGGAATTGAAAACAGGGACTCATATTTGTACACCAATGTTCATAGCAGTTTTATTCACAACAGCCAAAAGGTGGAAACAACCCAAGTGTCCATCGATGAATGTGGATAAAAATAATGTGATATATACATACAATGAATTTTATTCAGCCTTAAAAGGGAAGGAAATTCAGATGCAAGCTATCACATGGATGAACCTTGAAGACATTATGTTAAGTGAAAATAAACCTGTCACAAAGAGACAAATATTGTATGATTTGACTTATATGAAGTACCTAGAGCAGTCAAATTCATGGAGAAAGAAAGTAGAATGGTGGTTGCCAGGCGCTGGGGGAAGAGGAAATGAAGAGTTAACCGTTTAATGATTATGCAGTTTCAGTTTGAGAAGATGAACAAGTTCTGGAGATGGATGGTGGTGATGGCTGGGCAACAATGTGAATGTACTTAATGACACTGAACTATATATTTAAGAATGGTAAATTTTATATTATATATATTTACCACACCTTAAAAAAAATAGTAAACATGGTACAAGAGAAGTTCTACTGTGAGTTGTTAACTTTTCATTAGAACGCACTCCACACCCCACCCTCATCCCTTGAAGTTAATCCAGAGCAATGTTTATATCTGGCCACTCAAAATAATATGCTCATTTTGCAAGACAGACTCATTTGACAGGAATTACAATATCATATGTCAATGTTTGATGGGTGTTTTCTGGGTAACCTAAACACTGACCAATGGCACCATCTCTACAGAGCCTGCCCTTACCCTAACATGCAGTCAGTGAGCCATCTCAGTCAAGTGACATTTAATAGGGTGCTCAGTCATTGTGTATGAGCAACAGAAGAAAAGGATGAGTTATTGTCCTAAAGTTGCAGAGAGAAAAACAGAACACATAAGCCTTCCCATGAACTAGGGTTGCCAGATTTAGCAAATAAAAATACAGGACACCCTGCTGTTTATCTGAAATTCAAATTTAACTTGGCATCCTGTATTTTATCTGGCAACACTCTGAAGTATTGGAAGTGAAGAAAAAATAAATCAAACAATCCAGAGTGTTTTGGGGCTACTGAGGTCTTAACAGGGATCCTAGACAGGGAAAAGTAGAAAAGCCCATTAAAAACATATTGGTTAACAAAAAAAAATGTACTGGTTTCCAGATACCATGCCCCTGCTTAATTCAGCTCAGGAGCTCTTTCCTGCTTTCAGTATGTGTGATCCAAGACTTACTTTGTAAAGTTACAAAGATAAGTCAGAGAATGGTAGAAAAAAAAAGTAAAGAAGGATAAATCAAAGCTAGAAATGGGTGAGAACATACCCAGCTTCCAGTTAGGCAGGCCTTGCCTCAAAAAGGAACCTTAAAAAAAAAAAAAAAAAAAAAAAGGAACCTTAAACATTTAACAAAAAGGAACCTTAAACACTTAACATAAAAATCAGAGGAAATCAGATTTTGACCTGGCTCAAAGCAGAAAAGAAACAATGATGGTGAGTGTGCTATAGCCATACAGTAGGAGGGACACGGATAGCAGAACACCAGAGACAGTGGTGGGATCTCCCCACTCCCCTAAACCGTATCACTGCTTAATTTCCATGGAGCCTGCTAAGAAACTCCAGTCACTATTTTACCTACTAATACGCTGAGCCCCAGTGACAATAATGCCACTATTAGTCAGGCAACTACTTCTTAGCTCATAAACTCCCGCAGCTTGCCAGCCATTGTTTCATCACTCAGCAATATCATCCACTTCCCCACGGAACCGGGGCCAACACTGAGGTCGCCGAACCCTGTCTTAGCTTCAGGAAACTGAATCTGTTCAGGTCATCCTCTTAGGAATCAACAAAAACAGGTTTCAGGCTTTCTGTTCTTTGAGAATCCCATCTTTAAAAGGCCCGTGTTCTTGTTTATTACTGACACTGTTCACATAGCAGTAACCCCTGCCTGATTCTGGTCTACTGAGATATAAATGGCCCATATGGCCTGATCATCCTTCAGTAGTATTTAGGAATCTTTGATATTTCTCACACTAGGCCAGCCTGGAATGTCTACCCCTCCAGTGGAGGAAAGGGGAGGGGAGGTATCCAGGAGCTAAAAGGGTAAAATAACTGAGGTCATTCCTCCAACCTGTCCTGAAGCACTAGCTGACCAGCTACACTGAGTAAGGTTTAAAGACTGTGGCTAGCCTCCACAGTTCTTCTCTAGAGGGAGCAGTTAGTCGCTAGGGCAAGAGGAGGGGTGTCACCTGGGTAAAGCTCTTTCAAGATTATCTGGGCAGCCTCTGAGGCACACTGACCAATAAAAATTTCTGCAGCCTTGGCCCTGACTTTTTTTTTTTTTAAACAGAACATAAAGGGAAATCAGCTGATAAATAGAAGTTTCTATGTAAATGACATTAGATGCATGAATTGAGAGACTGAATATGTTCAGTTCTATGCTCCCAACGTAAGCACCACAAGTAATCCCCTAGATGCCCTTCCTTTTTTCCCACTTCATGTAACTAGTGACATTTTTCTCACTAAAGCACTCTGCCTCACAGCCTCTGCATTGGTCTCATTCATTCACCCACCCATTAAATATTTACTGAGTGCTACCATGTGCCAAGCACTGTGCTGGGCGCTGGAGATACAAATTAATAATGTACGGTCCTTGCCTCCAGGGCAGTCCCATGGCGTCCTCAGGGCCAGCCTGGTAATCCCAAGCCAGCCCTGGGCAACGGGAACACGGTGCCCTTTGCAACAGGTAAGAGCGGTAGCAGGGGACTGGCAAACTGCCAGGCCAAAGGTTTTCCCAAGGTAAAACGGGATGTGAGAGCGATCCCAGCCCGGCTCTGGCAGACACCAAGTTGGGAAGCAGGGGCCAAAGGGGCGGAGGGCGCAAAGGACCCGGTTGTGCGGAGGACCCCGCCGCAGTCGCCGGGCTGAGTGCTGAGCGGCCGCGCTACCCCAGAGCCGTCACTGGAGATGTGGGTACAACGATGACTACTGGGCGCGAGTCAGCTGAGGGGGTGTCTCCGAAGGGACACTTTGAGGAGACAGTTGGGGTGGATCTGGGGTGACGCCCAAAAGGATGGTTGGTCCTGGGTGTTTGAGGGTTCGGTGGATGGCAGAGCTGAAGGGTCAGGACAGGACTGAAGACGAGGTCGGTCCAGAGGGTCGAGGAAGACCGGAGGGTGAGGTTGCGGCGACGAGGGGGAAGGGCGGAAGGGAAGGGGCGCTAAGGGTTGGATAGGTGGGCAAACTGAGGGCTTTTCTCCTAAGGGATCATTTGGAACGCGAGGGCAGTGGGTCTCCGGGACTTCTTCCGATCCCGAAGAGACGTCCTACCTGGTTTCTCGCCTCAGTTTAGTCCTACGGCGTAGGCGGCGGCGTAGTCTCGCGCCCTGCAGGGGTCGTGTTGCAGCCTGGACCAGCAGGAGCCCCCCTTCTCTCAGACAGCTTGGTAACGTCCGGTCCCCCCTGCAGCTGTGGCGCCGATGGTCCGATCTGAATTGCCTTCATGCCGCCCCTCAGGACGGCCAGTGGTTCGGTCCGCTGTGGGCCAGCGAGTGCTCGCCCACCTCCCCGCTCCTGCGGCTATGCGCGCAGCGAGTCACGCGCAGTGCTTTCCCGCGAGGGGAGCGAGCGGCGAGGCTTCAGCCGTGGCCCCGCCTTCTGCGGCGGCGCCCCGCCCCTTCGGGGGTGGTGCCGGGCTAAGCGGGCTGGGGTGTACTGGAACCCGGAGAACCCTCGCCCGCAGCCTAATTGGCCTGTGGAAGGCAGGTACATTTGCGCACCCACCTTAGCCTAATGCCGCGATTCTCTGCCTGACACCGCAGTAGAACCTCTTGGGAAAAACAGAAAAACAAAACTAAAGCCTGACCTCAGCCGAGACCAGTTGAACTGGAAGCACGGGTAGGGTGGAGTAGGGGTGGGATGGTGTCCAGCCTTGATATTTTTAAAAGCACCCCATGCGTAGCCAGGGTTAAAAAGCCCGGTAAAACCTAGAACGGACAAAGACTGTCTCCTTTGGCTAAAAATTTAGTCAGGCTTTTCTGGGTCTGCCCTGGACTTAGGTTGACTTTGGGCTTTCCTCTTTGTCCTTGTAGAATCCAGTTTGAGCAAGGATCTCACTAAATCAGTTTATTGGAAGTTCTCCGCCCTTGGTATCTGACCATCCTTGGTGTCTTATCACCTTGGCCTGCCTTCAGCACGAATTCTGTTGAGTTGGTCTACCAAGAATCCCCCTTACCCCTGATGTTTCTTCTTAGTAACTGCTATGATCATGTCCCTCCAAAATTCAGATGTTGAAATCCTAACCCCCAAAGATTAGTAGGTGGGGCCTTCGGGAGGTGATTAGGTCATGAGGAGCTCGCATGATTAGGATTAATAGTTTTATAGAAGAGATCTCACAGAACTCCCTAGCCCAATCCTCCAGGTGAGGAAGTCTGTGACAAGAGAGCACTTAGCAACGATGCTGGCACCTTGATCTCAGACTTACAGCCTCCAGAACTGTGAGAAATTTGTTTATAAGCTACTCAGTCTGTGGTGTTTTTTGTTTGTTTGTTTGCTTGTTTTGTTTTGTTTGGCCGCATCGTGGGGCATGCAGGATCTCCATCCCCAACCAGGGACTGAACCCGTGACCCCTGCATTTGGAGCACAGAATCTTAACCACTGGACCACCAGTGAAGTCCCTGTGGTGTTTTATTATAGCAGCCAGAGCAGATTAAGGCTGTAATTTTCCACCCACTGACCCCTACCCTGCTCCTTGGCTAATAAATTACCACTTATCTTTGTTGGGGTCTGAGTTGAACTCAATCTCTCCCCCACTGCAGCACCCATTGCAGTGGTTCCTATAGCTACTCCATGGTCCCTGTCCCCCTCAGCTCCCGTAAATAATATCTGCCTTACCATCTTTAACAAGTGTCACAAATAAGTTTTACTTTAACGGAACTCATGCACTTCCTGCTCCTAGGCAGGGTGTATGTGGGACATTGAGGATTGTGTTGTCGTCTTCTTCTATCCAAAGAGGGCTAGGACCAGCCAGGGAGACCAATGGAAAACTGGATGTTTGTGCAGTTAAATGGTGCAGGGTGGGGACTTAGCCTAAACTAGGCCAATTGGAATTCCTTCCCTGAAAATTTGGATTTGGGAGAGAGAGAATTACACCCTTACTCATTGTTAGACTTATAATGGAAATTTGAGAGTGCCGAGTGACCACCTTTTACTTGTCAAATGACCTGAGTAGCAGAGAAAACCAGTTTGCTGAGAAGTATCAATTTGTTGCCTAGAGAGGAGTCAAGTCTAGACCCAAAGAGACTACTCCCCAGCTTCCTGGGGCCCCCAGCAGCTGGTTCTACTTCTTACTGAGGCGAGCTTGATTGTTGCCCTAGGTTGATGACATATCCTTCTATCCATTCATATAGTCTCATTTTTGGCTTCAGCAAGTGGGGGTTACTTCCTGTTATTTGTGTTAAGGGATAATTTTTCAAAAAGGTAAAATCATGAGTCTTATACAAATATAAAATAAATCTATATTAAACTCACTAATTAATGAGAGAACCAGTAAGACACTAAGACTGGTTCACATAAGTATTTGACTTTTAGAAATGTAAATAGCAGACAAAATTAATTTGCATCACTGGGAATAGGAATTATTTGCATTGTTATGGGCAAAAATATTTTGCATTATTATCAGTATTTGAACAGATTTGAACTTAAGAAATCTCACTCTAGTTGGAATGTAGATATTGAATTAGAGGAAAGTAAAGAGACCAGTTAGGAGACTGTGGTAATTATGATGAGAAATGGGAGGGTCTGAATTAGGACAGTGGCTGAGGGGTTAGATAAGAGGAGATAGATCTAAGAGAGATTAAGTGTATAGAATCTATAGCAGTGGTCCCCAACCTTTTTGGCAACAGGGACCAGTTTCACGGAAGACAGTTTTTCCACGGATGGGGGTGAAGATGGTTCAGGCGGTAATATGAGCGATGGGGAGCGGCAGATGAAGCTTTGCTCGCTTGCCACCACTTACCTCCTGCTGTGCGGCCTGGTTCCTAACAGGCCGCAGACCGATATCAGTCTGCAGGCTGGGGGTTGGGGACTCCTGATCTATAGGACTTAATGATTAATGTGTCATTGGGGGTTGGGGGTAAAGTAGAGTGAATAGTCTAGCATGACTCTCAGGATCCTCCAAACGCTGAGTTTTCTCCAAAACTCTTTGTACATATCTTGGAAGATTTGGAGCTAGAATTACAGGGAAATGTTGGGGCTAGGACAGTGCTCCCTTGTTTCTCTGTTTCTGGCAGTGGTAAGTATGGTTATTTCCCCCACAGTTTCTTATAGAAAAAGATGTTAAGGATGAGCCAAATGGTCCCGTGACCTCTCCCTGTTCCTGAGAAGCTGTAGATGAGGAACAAGTATAAGCCTATGTAAGTTGGAATCACCTCTCTGTTTTTGCTATTGGCAGCTGTTCCATCTAGCTCAAGTGAAAAGATCTCATCACCAACCCAACTTCAGAAAACCCCTCATGGGGTGCTCTCCTGGAATGAAACAGTGTCTTGTCTGTTTCCCTTTGGACATCTGCTTTATTCTTCTCTCTATAGACTAGACACATTGGCGTACTTATCTTCATACTTATAGCAAGTCATGGCCACTTTAAAACGGAGGCCTCTCTTCCTGAAACTATATGACCTTTTAGTAACTATTCTCATCACTGACTTAGTTTCTTGGAATTCTAATTCCCAGAGAGAGCAGGTATATTGGGATTATATATCCACTCTTCATCAGTTGTGGCTGGGAGTAGTGGAGTCAACTGGCACAAATATGGGACGACCTAGACCCACCCCATCATCAGGAGCTGTGTGGGAAGAGTCAGTAATCTATGGATTTAGCACCATTGAGTAAGTCAATGGGCTCATTTGATAAACCAGTACCTGCATCTTCTGTAGCCCACCCACAAAGTCCTTTGGTTTTATCTTCAAAATATATCCTCTATTCATCCACTTATTTTTTCACTGCTTCCACCCTAGTCTAAGCCACCACCATTCCATGCCTAGACAACTGTAACTGCCTCCTAAATAGTCTCCCTGATGTCACTTTTGCACTCCTATTGCCCATAGAATAGCCTGACCAATCTTTTCAAACTGGCTTTAAAGCCCTCCACTGCTTCTCATCAGGCCTATCTAACCACACTCCCCTTTGCTCACCATGTTTTGTCCACATTAGGCTTCTGTTTCTTATATACAAAGCTTGCTCCTGTCTTCAGGACTTTACACTACTTACTCTGCCTGGAATGTCTTTCCATTAGATTTTTGCAAAGCTAGATCCTTCTAGTCACTTAAGTCTCATGTCACATGTTATTTCCTCAGAAAGTCCTTTTCTGACTACCAAATATAAAATTAGCTACCCCTCCCCCCAACAGCCTCTCACTGTTAAAGCAGCTGTTGCAGTATCTTCATAGCACTTATTATCTGAATGATCTTGTTTACTTTGACATTGGCTCTTCTACTAGAACATAAGCTTCATGGTAGCAGAAACCTTTTTTGTTGTCTTTCACTGTATTGGCAGCATCTAGAATAGTGCCCAGACATGGTAGATGCTCAATAAATATTTGTTGTATATGGATGAATGTGATGAAAGGGAGTGTGTGTGTGTGTGTGTGTGTGTGTGTGTGTAATTGGAACCTTGAAAGAATGGAATGTGTGGGGTCAGTTTAACTATAAAATCATTTTATTTTGTTTTCTACTCTTTTAACCTATTTATGAGACTTTTACTTCATGAATTTTCTGGTCAATTTTAGGTAGCAATCAGTACTTGTTACTTTAAGTTTCACTTGAATAATTAAGATGTCCACACTAATGAAATTATTTTTTAAACTTCATACATTAAAATTAAAGCATTTCCCATCTCTCAGCTTGGCTCTATTGCAGGTGGCCGTGTTCAGTGGGGCTTAGTAGATGTCTATCATTTCCCACTATCTCTTTCCCATGCCTCAGTTTGCTAATCTTCTTTCTCCAGGGTTTGAGCAGGGTGGAGGGAGAAGAAGGTTCTTACTTGACTCATACTGTCATAAACTAGTTTTAGTGTTTGGCAGGTATCTAAACCTGACAGGAAATTGGGTGTCAGTGAAGGCTCCCAGAGGAAGTGACCAAAGCCGCTGAGATTGAAGATCAGATACACATTAGCTAGATAAAGGAAAGAATATATTCTAAGAGGAGAGAACAGAAAGGGCCAAGGCACAGTGGTTTCTGAAGATAATGGAACCTTTGGGGAATTGCAAATAATTTAGTATGTGCAGCAGAAAGTGGCGATGAAGCTGGGGAGGTAGGCAGCACCAAGGCAGGAAAGCTATGATGATTCACTAAAGGACTTTAAACTGGCAAATGACATGATCTGATTTGTATTTTTGAAAAATCACTCTCTGTGGTGTGGATCATGGATTGGAAAGAAGCATAATCAAAGGCAGGGAGACCTGAGAGGAGGATGTTGGCATAATCTAGGCAACAAACAATGAAATCAATGGGATTGGGAACAAATAGGAAGAGAAAGACTTGAAGACATTTCTAAGACAGCGTATATGGAACTTGGTAACAGAATGGATTGGATTAGAGCAATGGAAGGGAGTTGTCCAGAAAGACTTCCAGTTTTTTGGTTTGAGCTATTGGGTGGTAGTGCTATTCAGGGAAACAAGAAAAATAGTCAAAGAAGCAGATTTAAATATTCTTTCATTATATTTGTTCATTTATTCAGTAGACATTTATTAAAGGCCCATTATATGTTATGAATAGACAAGTAAATCAATGATTACAATGCCCTGTGATAAGTGTCACTGACAGAGGTATACACAGGGGAGCAATTGAATAAACAGGACAGATATATAAAAGTCACACTGAGAAATCAGGGTAAGCTCTTGTAGGAGACAATGCCTAATTTGAGTTTTTAAAAAATTGAGGTAAAATTCTCAGAACATAAAACATTCTCATAACCCTTTTTAAGTATACGATTCACGGGCACTTAGTACATTCACAGTGTTGTTCAACCATCACCTCTACTTAGTTCCAAATATTCCGAGTTTTGAAGGGTGACTAGGAATTTGCTTGATGACAAAGCGGGTGAGGGAAAGCATTTTAGGATATGAGAAGAGCATGCTTGACCACATGAAGACCAGAAATAGCATGACTGGAGTGAATGCAGATGGGGGAGAAGTAGAAGACAAGACTAGAGAGGGCCTAATAATAACATGTTCAAATTTTACCTTGATCCTGAAGGCATGCAAAATTCTTAAAGGGTGCTAAGCTGGGGCTTGACATGATCAAGTTTGCAGTTCAGAAAGATAACTCTGGAAATGGTACTGGTGATGCTTTAGATAGGGGAAAGCCAGGAAGATGAGAGGGGAGATTTTATGCAGTAATCCAGGTCAGAGATGATCAAAGTCTAAACGAGGACAATGGTAGTAATAATGGAGGGAACTGAAAACAGGACATGACGAAGATGCTGAATTTACATTACTTGATGACTTACTTATTAGACATCAGACTATATAGGAAGAGTATTGTATGATTCCCATCATTCTGCTTTGGGTGAATGGGATGATGGTAGTGACATCCTGGGGTGAAATTTTGGGGGAAATTGTTTAATACAGGTTGGTGAGTTTCCTGAGATTTAAGTAAGTGAAGGGTCTTAGGGTCAGTTTAATAAATGGATCTGGATCTCAGAAGAGAGATCTAGGAAAGAGAGAGAGTTGAGAATCTTCTTTCTATTGGTAAATAAAGTCATGAGGTTAGAAGTCGTCACTCAGGAAAACTATACAAAGAAAAATGAGCAGAGAACCTAGGGCTGAGCTTTGGGAACTAACATTTAAGGTGTGCAAAGAGGATAGAGCTATATGGTTAAAAGATGTGGTCATACTGAGGCCAAGATAGAGTTTAGGAGCAGGGGGAAAAACTGGAATGGAAGTGAAAACGTAGTTGGCGGGGGGAGGGAAATATTGGTCTCGTTCAAAAGGGGTCTATAGACCAATGATATCGCTTGGCCTAAGTTATTATCACTGGGGCCCTAACAGACAATACAAATCTCTCTACTCGAAAATCAGCAATTTATTACTTATCTATAAACTTGTTAGAAGCAATTTCCCAAGTACATACAATTTCTTCTCAAAATAATTTTATGGAATGAAGACAAATGTTCACCAATTATGGCTTATGTCCCTCAAGAAAAGATTTTTAAAAATCCCCTGCAGTCTCCCCCTCCCAGTTCTGAGGCCTGAAAAGGTATCAGTTCTTGGGTCAAAGGGGTCAAAGAGAAGAGAAGGTGGCAAAATCTTGAGCTGTCCTATCAAGGCAGGAACCACCTCCATTCTTTCTTTGGTCCAGAAACTCTCCTTTAGCTTCTTATGACCAACTTTTCATAGCTGCCTCTTCCTTTTGCTAACCAGGCCCTGAATCCCTCAGATAAACCTGAGAAGGGTACCTGGGTGAATATGTTTGTGGGGAGCCCTGGCAAAATTTATGGTTGCTCTGGGTATGGGAAATAGGGCCCAAACTAAGATTCTTAGGTCCTATTTTCTTTTCCCTTCCCCACCTTCCCCCTCTTCACCCATTATTTCCACATTTGCTTGTATGGATTAAAACTTGGAAGGGTTGGTAGAGGGAGGCCTGACATCGCTTTTTCTTGAAATGCTGTAACTCTGACAGATGTCTGGGGGCCCTTTACCTTTCCTTGCCTTATCTGGGCATAGCCTTCTAGGGAATGAAGAGGCTGAGCCCCTGGAGTGAGAGTGGAAGAACAGGTTTATGCTGGTTTCCAGGGACTCTAATCTCTCCTTATTAAGTTGTGTGAATACAAGGGAGGAAGAGCAATGACTGACTCCTTTAGGGCTTCCGTAAAGGCCTCTACTTTTTAAAAGGAAAGCTGTTTTTCTTGGACATTTTGGCCCTCATTGTCTTGCCGGAAGTGATGAGGGCCCCAAAGCCCTGTTTGTGGGAGAACGCATAGGCAGAACGTTGAGAGCTTGCACGTTTCCGTTTGGCCCGGCTTGGGTGTGGCAGTGGATGTCTCATGCAATGATGAATTCTGTCAATAATCTAAAGCCAAAGCATGGGGGACAGGGTTTTTATCCACAGAGGCAAAGGCAAAGAGGGTCATGAATTATATCTGGGTAGATTCCCTGTTCCACTCACCTTGTCCACACTGACGGGCCAGAATAGTGGTTTGAGAAATTGGTACCCAATCACAGGCAACATACAGAGGACCACACTGAGGACAATACTCAGCCACATTTGCGGCAGGTTCAGAGTGTTCCTGGCCACACCTGTAAACAATGAGCCAGAAGGGAAAGGCAGAACCAGAGCCTAGAGGAAGGGGGCTGTCAGCCAGAACTTAGGTCTATCTCTTCAGTCCAAAGAAAGAAGTTATTGATTTGGAGACAGTTAGTCTCCTGAGAAATAATATAAATGTGAAAGGATTGCACTGAGGTTAGGTCCTTGGTGCAGCCAAAGTCACTGTGAATTCACATGCCTTTGTCTCCCTCTAAAGGCCGGGCAGGGCAGGAGAGGTGGGGGTAGGTTATAGGAATCCTAGAGCATTGGCCTGGACACAAAAATACGATAGAGGGTTTTGGAAGGGAAAAATGAGTGGCTTGACAAGAGGTAGAAGCCAGCTACATCTACACATCTACTCTGTATTTTGTCCTCATCACAGTGGATATGAGAGAGAGGGAAATTAATGTGGGAGATAAGAAGGCAGTATGCCACAGTAGAAAGGACATTGGACTGGGAACCAGGAGACCTAGATTTGAGTCATTTTTAAAAAACCTCCAGTCTCTAAAATGGTGTAATAATCCTTGCCCTGTCTATCTCACAGGATGCTTGTAGAGACCAAATTAGGTAAGAAGCTTAAAAATATCTTAGAGACTCTAATGAGGTAAAATATTTCACCTAGCTAGATTTTGAGTCCTTTTAGGGCTGAGACCATGTCATAATCATATATATATATCATATATATATGATATATATATGACAGAGCCTAACACATAGTAATAGCTGCTCAGTAAACATTTATTAAACAAATGTACTTGGTTCACACTACCACCCCCAGCCCCAGCCCCTTGCCACAGACTGGGCAGAATCTTACCTAGGAACTGGAAGATGTTGGGGAACATTAGGCACAAGCCATCACTGTACAGGAAGAATAAGATGCAAAAGTAGAAACCCAGGCTACCCCAGGTGAAGATGTGGCTTATCATTGTCCAGTAGGTTGTCTCCAGGGCAATCTGAAAAGCACCCTCTTATGTTCATTAGTCTACAACCTGGGACCTGTCAGCCACCTCCCTTCTCCAATTTTGTAAAGGAAGATGCTCCCTTCCCACCTTCCCTCCCTCCTTCCCTTCCTCTCTTCCAGACAGGCTCCCCACCCAATCCCCTTACCCCACCACTGGCCACACCTGCACTGTGACCACGCAGAGCAAGGAGGTCTGCACTATCATGGAGAAGGACTGGTAGTCGGAGATTTCCTTCCCATCACTGCGCACTGAATTGTAAACGGTCCCCATAGGGATAAAGAACAGCACTAAGGAACTGTAGATCCCATGCATCAAACACTTCACAAATTCCTTCTTGTTGAAATAGAGGTTGTGCTGGCCTGGCTCATACAGCTCTGGGAAACGTAGGCTCCATGTTTCATTCACATCCTGGAAGCACCAGAGGGTAAGAAGGAAGGCTCAGGGTCTCTCCGTAGAAGATCCCATTTCTAACAGACTAGAGGCTTCTTCCCTTACTGAGTCTGCTGTTAGGCTGCCTAGGAGTTTCCTCATGGATTACTTGAGAAGTGGAACCAGAGAACAGAGCAGTGACCACAGACCCTTCCTAAAGTCCTACTCTCCAGGCAAGGATATATGTGGTGGAAGAAAACTAGAAGGGAAAGATGCGGAGTTAAGAAAGGGGGCAATTAGGATTGGGAATAGCTGAAGGGAGGTCTGGAGCTTGGGATGGGGAAGGCAATTGGGACATGAGTCCCCAGTTTTAAGTGTTCCTTTAGTTGAGTATCCTTTGTGTCAAAAGCCAGTTGGAAGAAAGTGGGAAGCCAATGGAGACAAGTTAGTCCCTTAGAGGTATCTGTGTTCTGTGATGCTGCTCCCATTCCCATAGCTACTGGGAATTCAGGTGAGGGAATTCTCTGCGTGGATGACATTGGATCATCTTTATCTGCTAAATCCGAAACTTTGGATAACAAAGCTGGAGGCTTGTTTTGAGATGTTGTGGATCCCTAGAGTTAGACCATTGAAGCTGGATAGGACTGTTGAATGACATAATTCACCCCCCTTGTTGCTCTGAGGCTGTCAGCTACTTTACGGAGAATTTCCCTTCCTACCCCGACGGAGACCAGGAACCATGATCCCATGATGTCTTCTTTCAGCTACCTTATTCCTCTTTGGAGGTCCCTTTTCTATTCCATGTACCCAGGACTGGAGATTGGGTAGAAGAGGAGGGAGAGGTAGGGCACCAGGACCCTCAATGCCCAGGGAATTTCTGAGAGGGCTAAATGGTATCCCCTAGGCTGACTCCCTATGATTCAAGGCATCATACCCCTACTCCCATGTTTGGCCTTCAGGATTCCCACCTAGGCCTCCCTGAATTGGCTTATCTCATTATCTCTCTATGGGTCGCTCCTTTCTTGAAGCCCCTTGCTTTACCTAGTCCTGCACCAATAACTCTATTTCCTTTCACTTTTGTACACACTCGATTTACTGTGCAGCACAATTTCTGTGTTTCTCTCTACAAAGATAAAATTCACACAGGAAAACCTGGATTTCTACAACTGATGTTTATTCTCTGTGGCAGAGGATTCTTTACTTTATCCAATGATACCTCTGTAGGTGATCAGCTCCCTCCCTTGCTCTATAAACTATTCCATTTACATTTGACTTTGTAGAGCTTGGCTATTGCTGTCCTCCTCACTCCTGGGAATACTCTTCAAGGGCCCAGGGGCTTCAGCCCTAAGAGGCTTGCTGCTGGTCTTACCTGGTCAAACAGACTCAAGCCCAGGACAGGGAGGGAGGTGTAGAGCAGGTTGTAGAAAGTGATAAACCAGGTATCATAAACTGTCTGGAAGAATACCAAGGAGATTTCTTAGACTCTTGTCTTCTCCAAAGTCTCAGTTCCACCTCCCAGGTCCAAGAGAAGCCCTTCTGCCCTCCACCTACCCATCACCATACTAACCTAGAGCAGGATTTGGATTTCCGAAATCTGACTGAGAAGGCTGACCCCAGACTCTGTTTGGTCCCTGGGTCCCAGGCTGGGGTAAGCCCACATCAAACTTGTTTGTGGCAAACCTGACAAGGCTGATTTAGACCAACCCCGCCATGACCTGTACTGCTCCTCCCTACACAGAAAGGACCCAGAGTGGCTGCTAGGGAATGCTAGGTGTAGCCCTGCACTCTCAGGCGTGTAAGCCTCTGGGTTCTTTATCTGCTTTATGGCATTCAGTAGTTTCTATAACCCTGGACATTTTCTAACACTGGTAAGCAGAATAGACCCGATGACCCTTCCCCAGCTGGGTGCTTCATTTTGGGCCTAAGAGAGGGCTCCTTTCTTTACTAACCACAAGAGGTCAGCAGTAACACATATATACACATACACCTCCCACAAACCTGACTGGCTTTGTTAGACACTAGGGGTAGACAAGCCTACTATTGTCTGCTGACTGGTCTGTTTCCCCTGGAGCCCAAGGTAACAAAGGTAGTAGAGATCTCCCAAGATAATCATTCCTGAGGTTGTTTCTCTTTGGGAATCCTTGAGAGACTCCTGAAAAACTTCTCATAGGAAAAGGGACCTCTCGTAGAGCATCAACATCCAAGTGTCACCTCTCCCCACTTCTGTGGGGGAGGCTTCATATTCATTAGAGCAAAGATAGGGTGTGTTTGGCAGTGTGATATGTCTGGGTGAGGAAGGAGAAGTAAAGGGGAGCTGTGTTTCCAAGTATGGCTACAGGTAAATGCCAGAACCAGTCTGTCTGGCAAGACCCAAAGGCCCCTTGAGACTTAGCCTGTTCCATAAAGATTACTCTGGACCCTAAAAACCCTCCCAGATCCAGGAATCTCACCCCCACCCCCATTACATACGTTTGGAAATTCTAGGTCTCTGTGTCATGGAAAAGATGAAAATATCTCATGGGACAGTTCTGTTGGTAGGAGTCAAGGCCAAGTCAGAGCCAGGACAGAAAAGTTAGTGTTTCGAAATCTAAGGTTAAGTGTAGGGTTAGGAGATGGGATCATCATGGGTGAGGAGTTTAATGGATAGATGACAGCACGTCATACACACATCTCTAGAGGAGAAAAGGGGTCTGAACTGGTTGAAGTGGGGGGTGATTAGAAAAGACCCAGTTGACGAGAGTGGGGAATGCCACTTGACTTCCTACCTGTGCAGAGAACCCACTGTAGAAGGCATACCAGAAGTGCACCAGAGTGAAGGCAAAGTTTTTGTAAAAGAAGTAGCTGAGAAACTTGCACATGCGATTATAGGACCAGCGGCCATGGACCAAGAGTAGACGCTGAAGATAGCGGAACTGAGAGAAGGCGTAGTCGCTGTTGAGCATGGCCTGCATTCCCTCCTGGCCATTGATGCCGACTCCAATGTGGGCAGCTGCAAAGAAACCCCAGGAACTTCTCAGCCACAGAGCTTGTCTTCTGGGCTCCCGGCCTGGGAAGTGTAAAAGGAAGGCTGAGATCATGTTGCATAAGCCCCTTATTTTACATTTGAAAAACACTGGTAGGCCCAGCTCAAGGTGGCACTTACTTACCGAGTCTTTTCTCCTTAGTGGACTGCCCCTCCCCCACAAGTCAGACAACAACTCCTTCATCTGCACTTTGTTTTGGATGCTGCCACTCAAGAATGCCACGTACAGCTAGTACTAGAAAACTGTCCTTGATGGTTTTGCACCTACTATAGCCATCTGGGCTCTTCCCTACTGCCCAGATGCTGAGGTAAAAATTCCTTGTTATCTCTCGAAGCCACTTAAATCAATTAAAGATGCAGGATGAATGTCAACCTAACATAGTTTTTAATTACCTAAGTTTATCTAAGGAGCCAAAATCCAACTGTTGGGAGGAATACGTGATGCACATACTTTGTTAGTAAGAAACGAGTTCTTCAGGAAGCTTAAGGTGACTTTTTCTGGATAAAGCAAGGATTATGCTTGATGGAAGGTAAGACTTAAGTTTCTAAAAGTTTTAATCAGTCTGTTGTAATATAGGCCAAATTCTTTGATCTTCTGGTATATACCTATTACATTGCTTAACAGAATAACTGAAACCTCTAAGGCTCTAAAAGCCAATGAAGTTCTAGAAAGTGGGGAAAAGAGCAAGAACACTTCCTAGTATTGAAACCGAGGCTGGAATATCTGCTAGTGTTTCCAGTACGGGGAGAGAGCTTGGACTAGAGGACCCCTAGATGTTATCCATATCTCACAGAACCATAAGTTGCTGGAGGCTAACAACATTCAGCTGAAATTAGCACCAGTTTCAGCCATTTGCTTCTGTTGGTCCGAAGCATCAGTAAGTTTGCTATTCTTCTCCAGCCAGGGGAGTCAGGGCAAGCTCTTGGGAATATTGCCTCAGAGAGGAAAAGATCCCTGCATCAGGCCGCACAGCTAATTCCCTGGTTGGGCAGCCCTGTAGTCTGTCTAACACTGCTCAGCTCTACAGCCTTCAAAAAAGGAACAGACCACGACTCCTGCCCAGGGGTTCTTTCTGTGGGCTTCGATGCCATCTCAGAAAGATGGCGTTGTAGTTGCACAGCCTGTTGTTCTGTGAATATGCACGTGTTCTTATTGGAGCCATGGGTATCTGAGTGTGTGTGAGTGTTAACGTACATGAATCTGAATGTGTGTGCATGACTGTGGATGTGGGCTGGCGTAATGATGTGTAAACAAGTGGGAACTGAGGTGTAGAGGAACACGAATGAAGCAGAACACTATAAATGTACAATACATATGATATGCAGGAGAGTGAGCCAGCAACACAGTGCCACCCAGATCAGTTTTGCCCATGGAAGAAGGGAAGAGCAAGCGCGTGGCTAGGCACTACGGCCCCCCCACCCCTCACATGCCTTTGATCATGCTGACGTCATTGGCCCCATCCCCGATGGCCAGTGTCACCGCCTTCTTGTACCTCTTCACCAGCTCTACCACCTGGGCCTTCTGAAGGGGTGTCACCCGGCAGCAGATCACTCCCTTGCACATGCACGCCGTTCGCAGCAGTTCCAACTCCAGGTTCCCTTCTAGAGCGTGGGCCTGCAGCACCAGGACACACCCACATTCCAGGCTGCCCCAAAAGACTCTTGGGACAGAACCTTCCTAGGCCCTCTCCTTCCCCTCCATACTCCCCTGTCAGCCAGAGCTTCTCCCCAGGTGCTCCACTCCCAAGGGCAGCCAAGCCCCCAAGTCAGTTCTAGGCATCCTGACCCAGCCTCCAGTGGAAAACCAGTGAGGGTCTCTCACTGGGTCAAATCAATTGACTGGGTTATAAGGCCAAGTGATTTTTTGGAGGACCTGGTTCTGCTCACTTCCCCCCTTCCCCTATGTGATGGGCCACATCAGTAGTGAAGAATTTGGATAAGAAAGGACTATCCCTTTGGCTTCTCTTTCCTCATTATTCCTGCCTAGAGAAGGCTGGGGAAAGGTGTCTGACAGGCAAGGGCACCTGAAGGAAGGGGGGAATAGGGTAACTCATGGAATAGCAAAAGGATCTTGAAATTTCCCTGAAGTGGGTTGGACCTAGGAAAAAAGTTCCTTGGAAGAAGAGAACAGAGTTGTAGGTCTGTGTTGCCCACCAGACTGTAGCCATTGATGATCAAGCCGTAGTTGCCATTGGGCATCTCCTCAGGTATTTTGAAGGGCATTCGGGGATTTGTGGTGAGGTAACTGTTTACCGGGTCTGATTCCAGTAGAGACTCAGGTTTCATCTTTTCCCTTGCTGACCTGAAAGCCAAGAGTAATGGTTAGTGTCTGACCTGAAGCCCCAGAGCATAGGAAGGAAAATGTGTCCTCTGCAGAGCACCTCCCAGGGCCTCATACTCAACTGCTTTCTGAGACCTGCCACTGCCTTAGGTCCCAGACCATCTACATACAACACTTCTCCACCTCCACACTCCAACTCCTTGAGCCCTAATGCTTCTTTACAAAATTCTCTCGAATATTTTAGGTTTTTTTGTTTTTCCCTCCCCCATTTCTTCTCTGTTCCTTCTGGTAATGTAGGAGCCATACTGGGTGAAGTGATGCGTGGGAAATCTTGGTTCCAGGGACAGGCTGTGGCAGCTCTCCCATCGTACCTGAGTTCTTGCCGAACAGTCTCATCATCCTTGCCTTCCACGATAAACATCCCATCCATTTCATCCTCAAATATGTTACAGGCATAGGCAATGTTCACAGCAGTCTCTGCAGGGCAAGGGGGAACACAGGTCGCATTTTGGCTGGAACAGGGTCTTTACAGTGTACAGGTACAAAGGCACTAAACAGTGGCCTGCAGAGCCCATATGTCCATATTTGCCATGGATGCAGTCAAAGTGTGTTTTTCGTGAGCCAGTGGAGACTATATTCAAACATCCAGAGGAAAATGTCTACCTGGTACAGACTTGCAAGTTATTTATCAATAACTAGGATCATTCTGGCTTAGCTTTCTCCACAAAGCCTTCCCTTATTTCTTAAAGCAATTCCTGTCTGTATTCACTCCCGGCAATCTGGGTATATTTCCTTGAACAGCACTGTGCCTGTTTCTATGCTAGATTTTATGGGGGACTGAGATATGTTTAGGTTGTAGTCTTTCTTTTGCATCAAGAAATCTTGAATTTGGAATAAAGTCATACTAAGGAAAACAATTTTTTAAAATTAAGTCCTGAACCTTGGCTACAAGTAGTATCAAAATTCAGAGGAGAGATTGCAATTGTCTTAGAAAGTTTCTTATAGCAAGGCCTTAAAGGATGAGTAAGATTTGTTTAGGGGGAAAAAGAATTTCAAATGGGGAAACAATCCAAACAGAGGGCATAGAATAGGAATTGGTTCGGGACATAATGAAGATATGGTCACATTATAATGGAGATAAGGATGTGTAGGTAGCAACAGATTATCAAGGTCTTGAAGTCCAGACAGTGGAGTCCGACTTTACCATGTGAAATTGCTGTAGGTACCTGAGTAGAGGAGTAACGTCACAAAAGCAGTATTTTAGGAAGATTAAACTGATGGTTTAATGTAGGCTATATTGAAATTAATAAGGTCAAGAGACAGATCAGTTCAGAAGTTTTTGCAGAAGTACAGCCAACAGGGGACAAAGGCTAAACTAGGGTGGTGGCATAGTTAAGAGGATTTTCAGAAGAATTAGTGGAACATGGTAAGACAGTAAATCTTTGGGACAACAGAGGGGGTATAGTCAAAGACAACCCTAAAAGTTTTTAGCTTGTGAGTTCCTGGATGACAGAGGCCATGTCTGACTGATTCATCTCTGTGTTCTCCATGCCTAATACGGTATCTGGCATAAAGTACTATATATGCTTAGCAAATTATATGCAAGACTGGGAGTGAAGGTGTCCTCTAAGGACTTGACCTGGGTTATAAGGTATTTGTCAAATAAATGGCTAAGAAAAAAAGGAAGTGAAAAAGAAAAAGAAGAAATGGCTAAGGTGGACAGGGAAGAGGATTGGTCAGGCAAGGAGCTCCCCTTTACCTTGCTTGTCTCCAGTTAAAACCCAGATTTTAATTTTGGCTTTGTTCAGGGTGATGATGGTCTCAGGTACTCCATCCTGCAGCTTGTCGTCTATGGCTGTGGCCCCTAACAGCTTTGAACAGAAATATCAGTGAGTGAGGCAAAGGAAGAGGCTCATTGCCTTTAGTGGTACCCAACAACTCGACTGGCCCCTCAGCATCCTCCTTAGTAAGCTGGCTGTGTCCTGGCACGAGGACTCCAATGGTATAAAACTCGCTACACTCTGCCCCTCAACAGACAGCTTTACAACCACACACTGAAATCAAATTTAGAAACACAGAATATAAGGAACCAAAGAGGGAAAAGACTTGCCCAAGTCGTACATGAAGCTTTGTGCCACTTCTAAATCCTCTGTTTCTCAACACACTCTCACTTCTCCCTTGCTTCATAGCATGTTTCCTGGCTTTGGTCTCCAAAAGCAGTGGGTCCCAGACAAGGGATCCCCAAATCCAACTCCAGTTTTTCTTTCAACTCTAAAAGGGCTTGGGTGAACTTCATTTGTTTGTACCTACTGAGGGCCTCTAAGGTTTTCAAGGCCTTTCCCACACTACATTGAAAGTATGTTGGTCCAACACCATGCTGTCTCTCGGTGATACCCTAATAGTACCAACTGACCACAGGGACGGTCACCGGCACTGGGTCTGAGGAACTAACAGCCGGACAAACTACTGACTGATTTCTGCTAGGCCTCTAAAAGGACAGACTAGAAATATTAACCACAGAACTGACTATGGAAGGAGATTTGTGACCTTTGGGCTCTCTAAATTTTCCCATTTGGTATCAGCAATTTCTCTTTTTATAGCAGAGCCTGTATCAATCTGGTCAAAAATCTTGGGGTCATCTTTAACTTCTTTTATCATATTCTATAATCTAAACCATCAGCAAATTCTGTTTGTGCTACTTTTAAAAGTGTACAGAATTTGACCATTTCTCACCACTTCCACTACTTCTATCTGGTCCAAGCCATTATCATTTCTCACCTGTACTATTACAACTACTTTCTTTCTTTCTTCTTTTATTGGGGTATAGTTGTTTTACAATGTTGTGCTAGTTTCTACTGTACAGCGAAGTGGAGTTCCCTGTGCTATACAGCAGATTCTCATTAGTTATCAGTTTTATTCATATTAGTGTAAATAGGTCAATCCCAATCTACCAGTTCATTCCACCCCCCCCTTCCCCCCCTTGGTGTCCATATGTTTGTTCTCTACGTCTGTGTCTCTATTTCTGCCTTGCAAACCGGAAAAGCAACTACTTTCTAACTGGCCTCCCTGGGTCTGCATTTGCTCCCCTACAGTATAATCTCAACATGGCAGCCAGACTGATCATTTTAAAAGCTATCACATCACTTCTCTGGCTGGACTCTTCACCTGTTTTCCATGGCTCACTATAAGTCTTTATACGGGCCTGTCAAGACCCCTTACTGCTTCTCTGTTTCACGTCCTTTTATTGTCTCCTCCTCACTTACACTGTACCAGCCACATGAGCTGCCTTACTGTTCTACTAACAAATTAGGTCTGCTCCTATTTCAGGGTCCTTGTTCTTGCTGTTCCTTCTTTCTGGAAAACTGATTCCCCAGAGATCTGCTTGGTTTGCTACCTTCTTCAGGTCTCTGCTCAGATGTCTCCTTCATAGTGAAGACTAAGCACCCTGTTTAAAATAGCAATTATACTCTACCCTCTACAACACACACACATATGCTGATACTCCCTACCTTTCTTCCTCTACAACACACACACATATGCTGATACTCCCTACCTTTCTTCCTCTACAACACACACACATATGCTGATACTCCCTACCTTTCTTCCTCTACAACACACACACATATGCTGATACTCCCTACCTTTCTTCCTGGCTTTATTTTCTTCCATAGAACTGTCATCACCTAACATACTGTATATATATAACTTTTTTTGTCTGTTTTGCCTACTACTACATGCTCAGGGCTTAAAACAGTACCTGGCACATAGGAGGCACTTAATAAATATGTTGAATGAATGAGTGAACATTATTGTCTTGATTATTGCATCAATTAGTTCTGGATCATCTAATCTGTACATTATTCAGACCCTGATTTCTTCCAGATTTCTTAGCTTCTGTGGACAGCTTTGGGATAAGAAACACTACCAGAAAGATGAAATTTACAACAAGTACATTCTTTCCTTATTTATGGATTTCAAAGATCCAAGATATCCTGAATCTGCTTGGATTCCAGTATCTAGTATCCAGAGAGAGCCTGAACCTATGATTTGCTGGAAGCCATTCTCAGAGCCCTTGCTTAGTCTCCTGACTACTCCTCTGCCCCCAATCCTGCCTCCAATCTGTCCCTGGCTTCCTCACACTAACCATCAGGTCTTTTTCGATCTCTTCACAGACCATTGATATTTTATCTTCCCGATTCTCCAAAGACAGATAGGCTTCACTGTGCTTCCTGCTCCAGTCCTGGAAGAACGCATTGTCCAGTTCTCGGTAGGCCACCATGAGGGTGCGAAGGCCATCACTGGCAAAATCCTGGAAGACATGTGTGCACTTGGGCTGGATTAGGGCTGAGTTAAGGAATGACAGAGTAACCCCACAGGCTCCATCTGCCTGCAAGATAGTGTTTATTGGTTAATATCACAGGGCTAGTACCTAGCCTAACCAGAAAGCACTTGTTCAGTTTTCTCAGTCAGACGTCCTAAGGATGGTGCCAGCATAGCTGGGGATAAAGGCTGAGAGTACTTCTGAGAGACAGAAGATTCTAACTTCCACTTGTGGTTAGGTAATTTGCTGTGTGACCCTCGTAAAGAATGACGCCTTCTAGATTTATTTCTTGTAAAATTGGTCTAATGATTCACCCTCTAAAGAGAAGATAATGATGTCTATGATATGAGAAAGAAGAGAGTAATAAAGTACAAAGGAATTCTTATAACAAATAATCAAGGGTGTTACTGTTTTTTACAGGCTTACATTTATTTATTTTCATCTCTCCCTGCCTTCGTTCATCAAGTATTCAATGGGCATCTCAAATAGCAAATTTGCGTATTTGTCTACAGCTGGGTGGCTCAGTTAATTAGTCATTGCCAGTAGTGTTAATGAGGCCACTGCTGAAATGCTCTCTGGGTGAGTCAGCATCTTTTGCTCTTTGGCCACCAATATATCCTAACCACGCATAGCTAACTATCTTACGGAAGTATGCTCTTGGTTATAAGGAAAGCTAGGTGAGAGTGTGGGTAGTTTAGGGCACAATTCATATTTAACTGAAGGAGGGTTAGAAGCAGATTTTGTGTGTTGAGAATTGCACATGAATAACAATTCTACATAATCACTGTTTTTTTTTTTTTAGATGCTGCACTGTGCACGGCACGTGGGATCTTAGCTCCCCGGCCAGGGATCAAACACGTGCCCTCTGCAGTGAAGGTGAAGTCTTAACCACTGGACTACCAGGGAAGTCCCCATAATAACTTAATAGTGAGCTTCAAAATAATTCACTTTGGCATTATAAGAGCAAAGAGAAACAGAATTTATCATCTTGATATTTTGTTCTTAGTTCTCTGTGTAACTCCTGAGTACTTCATGTTAGCTGTCAGGTAAAATTAATATAAGGCAGTATCTGCAGAGAATGCTATCTCTTAAACCTCTGTATTCTTGGCAGATGAAGCTATAAAAAAGAAGGCTGAGAGAAGATCTCAAGAGACTTCTTAAGAAGGAAATATCTCCATACTGTTTTCCATAGTGGTTGTACCAGTTTATATTCCCACCAACAGTGTATGAGGGTTCCCTTTTCTCCACATCCTCTCCAACCGTTGTTATTTGTCTTTTTGATAATTAAAAATAGAATCACCATATGATCCAGATCCAGCTATTCCACTTCTGGGTATTTATCCAAAGAATATGAAATCACTAATTCAAAAAGATACATGCATCCCTGTGTTCACTACAGCATTATTTACAATAGCCAAGATATGGAAACAACCTAAATGTCCATTGATGAATGGAATACTACACAGCCACAAAAAGTAGAAATCTTGCCATTTGTGACGAGATGGATGGACCTTGAGGGTATTACGCTATGTGAAATAAATCAGATAAAGAAAGACCAAACACCAAACGATTTCACTTGTATGTGGAATCTAAAAAACAAACAAACAAAACTCATAGATACAGAGAACAGATTGGTGGTTACTAGAGGGGAAAGGGGTTGGGGGGGGTGGGTGAAATAGGTGAAGGCAGTCAATTGTATGGTGATGGGTGATAACTAGACAAAGTGGTGATCACTTTGAAGTGTATACAAAAATCAAATTATAATGGTGTACCCCTGAAACTTATATAATGTCATCTACCAATTTTACCTCAATCAATCAATCAATATATATATATATATTCAGCAATTTAAAATTACATCAGCCATTTTATAAATTTATTTATTTTATTTTTGCCTGTGTTGGGTCTTCGTTTCTGTGCAAGGGCTTTCTCTAATTGCAGCGAACAGGGGCCACTCTTCATCACGGTGCACAGGCCTCTCACTATCGCGGCCTCTTGTTGCGGAGCACAGGCTCCAGGTGCGCAGGCTCAGTAGCTATGGTTCACGGGCCCAGCTGCTCCGCGGCATGTGGGATCTTCCCAGACCAGGGCTTGAACCCGTGTCCCCTGCATTGGTAGGCAGATTCTCAACCACTGTGCCACCAGGGAAGCCCCAACATCAGCCATTTAAAAAAAAAGAAGGAGGGCTTCCCTGGTGGCGCAGTGGTTGAGAGTCTGCCTGCCAATGCAGGGGACATGGGTTCGTGCCCTGGTCCGGGAAGATCCCACATGCCGCAGAGCAGCTGGGCCTGTGAGCCATGGCCGCTGAGTCTGCGCGTCCGGATCCTGTGCTCCAAAGTGGGAGAGGCCACAACAGTGAGAGGACCATGTACTACAAAAAAAAAAAAAAGGAAGAGATATGGCAGAAACTGATTTTGCATGATACTGATAAGAGGACTTGGCAAGCTTAACAATATACTGACAGATTCTTAATCCATTCAACAAATACTTTAGCAGCCTGTGTTAACATTACTTTTTACTTATCCCTTACTAGTATGTTTTTTTTTTCTCTTGTGGTGGGAAAACTGGGGCCCTGGGGCCAAATTATGACTGCTGCTTGTTTTTGTGTGACCTGTTTGCTGGATTCCTGTCTTAGAGGGCTTGGAGCTATGCTTCTGCATGAGTGGGTTTCTGGAACTTGACTATTATAGGTGTATCCTCAGTGGTTAATAGATTGTAGTGTTTTAGGCTCCACTATGAGTATCTGTTAAGGTTGGAAGCAGGTCAAAAGATCTGAAATAGTTTTATGACCCCTCTTTGAAGCCAGTCTGTGGAAATGCTCATTGAGAAGATACCCTAATTCATGAGTTCTAGAAGGTTAAAAGACAAGTTTTCAGAGTAGCCCATAAAACACACACACACACACACACACACACACACACACACACACACACACACCAAAAAAGCAAAACTGTGGCCTCAGGAAACCAGTATAAGACATAAGAGTTGTCCAATGTGGGACGCTTCAATGACTTTTTCAAAAACTTGAGATACAATGTATGTACCATAAAATCCACCCTTTTAAAGTATACAATTAATTGGTTTTTAAATATATATATTCATAAAGTTGTGCAACCATCACTATGACCTTATTCCTTATTTTCATCACCTCCGAAAGAAACCCTGTACCCGTCAGCAGTCATTTCCATTCCATTTTCTTCTAGCCCCTGGTAACCACTAATCTACTTTCTGTTCTACGGATTTGCCTATTCTGGACATGTCATATAAATGAAATCGTAAAATATTGGCCTTTTGTGACTGGCTTCTTTTTCTTAGCATAATGTTTTCAAGGTTTATCCACATTGTAGCATTTATAAGTATGTCATTCCCTTTTGTGACTGAATAATATTCACTGTACAGATTTATCATATTTTATTTACCCATTCATCCATTGATGGGGATCTGGGTTGTTTCTACTTTTGTGCTATTATGACTAATGCTGCTATAAATATTAGTGTACACGTTTTTGTGTGAATATAAATGTTCATTTCTCTTGGGAATATACCTAGGAGTGGAATTGCTGGGTCATATGACAACTCTATGCTTAACTTTTTCAGGAAATGCCAGACTGTTTTACAAAATGGCTGCATCATTTTACATTCCTGTCAGCAGTGTATGAAAGTTACAATTTCTCTATATCCTTGGCAGTGCTCATTGTTGTCTGGTCATCTTTTCGATTTTAACTACCCTACTGGTGTGAAGTAGTGTCTTGTGATTTTTGATTTGCTTTTCCCTGATGGCTGACACTGAACATCTTTACATGTGCCTTCTGGCCATTTGCTCTCTGACTTCTATGAGTTAATGTGGGGCCAAGCCAAAATGGCCCTAATAAAATAGCATTTCCTCCAACCTATTTCTTCTTCAAAATATTTTTCTGATCTGCCCTTTCCCCATCACATCCCCTGTCCTGTTCTCCCAACCCTTTATATGTCCAGGTTTAAGGGTAGAAACCCCAACAAGCATGAATCTGGTTTTCCCTTCTAATGTCAGCAGACTGAAGCCAATCCCTCTTTCTGATATATCTCAGGTCCCAGAAGGTGGAAGTGGGGTGGGGTAGGTAGGTACCCATGGGGATTCTAATCCTGTAAATAACATAGGACAGTGTCAAACAGTCCTCTACACAGCCCAGGCCTGGTGCCTTCTGCTCTGTACCCTAAAAGCAGTCTTTTCCCATCATGGCTGGTGGGGTGGAGCCTCCCATACCAACAGGCCCTATTCTTTCAATTAATTAATTAGTTAATTTTTGACTGCGTTGGGTCTTCATTGCTGCACGCGGGCTTTTTCTAGTAGCGGCGAGTGGGGGCTACTCTTCGTTGTGGTGTGCGGGCTTCTCATTGCGGTGGCTTCTCTTGTTGCGGAGCACGGGCTCTAGGGGGTGCAGGCTTCAGTAGTTGTGGCACGCGTGTCTGCATTAGCAGGTGGATTCTTAACCACTGTGCCACCAGGGAAGTCCAGCAGGCCCTATTCTGAAGCAAATTCTAGATGTGACCACAGGACCTTCCGAGCCAGGAATCATAGAATGAACTGTTCTGACTGTGGTAAGTGCTCCCACAACACAATCCTCTTCATGCCCCTGGGATCCTGGGCCACCCAACTCCTTCACACAGAAGGTGGCAATGTGGTCAGTGAGAATCCCACAGAATGAGGTAGTTTTTATTCTTCTATCAATTAAAGAGACACAGACACCTATGTACCCCATACTGAAACACACTGACATGGGGACATATATATGGACACACATCCAGATACACAGAGCCATCCACAGCTTCCCTCCCCTGCAACCTAAACACTTACATCTAAATGTTCCATGGTCACATCTCTGAGGGATCTACAGGATGGATGAAGTAGCTGACAGAGGATCGTGTCTGCACCCTTGCAGAATAACATTACGCGATCTTCAGGTGTCCTCACTAAGGATAAGCAAATTAAGCAAAGTAACCATATAGGTCCATTGTTACAAGAACTTGTCTGGGCCACTGAGAGATGGCAGGAGGCTGTTCCCATGACATTTGTTTCTGACACCTTTGGGGGCTAAGCACTCAATGAGTAGTCACACAGGATGAGTGATGTGGTGAGGGCTGGCGAGAATGAGAGAGGACCTTTTGGAACCAGTTTTTCCATGGGTTCAGTATCACCTATGGAAGACTCTGATACAGAATCACATTTAGCTTCTCAAGTCCAAGTTCCAGACCAAGGCCCACACCTAATAAGGACCAAGGATGAAAAATGACTTCCTCTTCAGCCTGAGGCCCAAACTAACTGAGAGAAAGATAGTATTAATTTCCTCTATATTGTCTGCCCCCATTTCTTATTCCAAGTTCAGGCTTTATGGGTTTATTCTCTGTTCTTATCTTGGCTTTGAAGGTTCTGACAAGCTACTATCCAGGATCACTAAATAAGGGCCCTAGCACGTGGCAGTAAGCTCACATATGTGTATATGAGAAAATATAAAGGATTATGAGAGGGAAAGTGGGAATGGCTATGTATTTGTATTTGAGGCAGAGTGCCTGTGAAATGGCATGTGGGCAGGAGAAAACATTTGTGTGTAGATAGAGGAGAAAGTCAACGTGTGAATGTATATGAAAGACAAATAAGGGGAGAGGGCCAACTAGGAGGGGCACCCACCAATAACAGACATCCTCTTGCGCACACTGTTGAAGTCCAAAATAGCCAGTAGTTGGTAGATTCTGGTTTCCCCCATTTCGACTACCATGATTGTCTCAGACGTGCGGGAACGGAACACAAAGCCAAAGTTCCTGGCAGCAGTGACCAGGGCACCTTCATCTGGGGACTGAGCCTGGTAAGTCAGCTCACCTGGCAGGAGAGAAGAGAGCAGCCAGAGCCCCTAGAGATGTGCAGATGAAGTCCACCCAGAAGTGAGATTGTCTTCCAAGTGGCTTACATAAAGATGGAGCCCAGGAGGGGACATCTTTCTTCAAAATTTCCACCCAAGCCTGGCCCTAAAAGGCCAGGTTGCATAGAACAGGTCAGTTTTTTCATTCTTTCCAATATTCTCAACTCATTTCACAGACCTGAGTTAGTATTACAGAAGTACACGGAACATGTGTACAAACAAACGAAACATAGGCAGTTGCCTTCCAACTTTAGCGGGTAAAGATGGCTCGGGAGATTGTTAAAAATGAAGGTTCCTGGGCCCCACCCAAACTTACTGAATCCAGAATCACAAAATCTGGGAGGATGGCCCAGGAAATTGAATTTTAACAAATCTCCTGAGTGAGTCTCATGCATATGGTCCTACATAAAGTGCTCCTGCATAGGACTGGCCGCACTTTGATGAACACTGCTATAAGGTAATAAGATTGATAGTTTAGTAAACAATTAAAAAAATATATATATGAATGAGTATTGTCACCTTTGAAACTCTCACCCTGGGAAGGTAAATGACTTACTCTGTTGAATCAATCTTTCAATCTGATATTACTCAAGACATTTCTGGAACTCCTCTTTTAGAATAATCCCCATAACCTGAGATATATTTTAGATTATTTCTCTTTTGAAGGTTAATTTGATTTTTAAAAACAGTTATACATCATCAGAATCTTATACTTGTGAATAAGGTAGGTGGGGGAGTATAATTTTAAGTCAGACATAAGATGTGTCTATGGGATAATAAGATTTACTTTCTTGTGTGTTTCCTACCTTGTCACTCAAGGCAGTAAACATAGACAAGTCCAAATATGCTTCAAGTAATACCAACTTGTTGGAATGTCAGACCCGGAGAGGCTTGTGGAAGGGTGGGAGCTCATGGGGCCAGAAGACATGAGATTTGGGTTCTTATCCCATTTATACCTTTCTTAGCTATAGGATTTTAGTCGTCACAATGTCTTTTTTTAAAAATTAGGGTATAGTTGCTTTACAATGCTGTGTTAGTTTCTGCTGTACAGCACTTAATTTCTTTTAGCTTCAGTTTCCTTTGCTATAAAACTAGGATCATTTTTCTTGTTCTGCAGAGGGCTGTTGTGAAGATTGTGGAAGGTAATATAAATGAAAGCAACTTGTAAAATTATAAAGTGATGTACAAATATAAGGTGTTACTCATGGTGGTATTATATTAAGACTACATTGACTTTGAAGGATGTGATTTACTTGGCTGCCTAAATTCTTGTTTGTTAAGGAAAAAAGTCTTCTTAATTTAAAATCAGTAATTTCTGAAAAATATTTTGATAAATTCATGGATGACATAGTCATATTTGGTTACTAAAGAAATTAGGGCATATGGGGATACCTTTAAATTGTGAAGCAACAAGAGGATGACTCAACTCATCCTTCAGGAAGTCTTATCAGAGGTAGTGGGGTTGATCTTGGCAATAAATCAGATAAACTCTGTGACAGAATATTACAGAGTCTCAAGATCCGAAGCTCGCTAGATAGCACCAAGTTTGACCCCTATCCAATGAATGAATCTTCTTTACGACAAAGATGTAAAGATATATTCAGTGACTAGGAGCCCACTACTTATCTTGACTATCCGTTCCATTGCTGGACAGCTCTTCCTATTAGAAAGTTCTTTAGATTAAGCCATTACAAACGATATCAAACCATCCCCCCCTCCAATCAGCCTAGACTCTATGACATATTCTCAGTCCATGAGGTCTCAAGCCCCTTCTCACCTTCTACTTTCTCTTCTGGTATCACGGTATGACACAATGAGAGTGACAGGAAAAACAAGTGTACCCAGCGATCTCCCCTTTTCACTGCTTCCACCAAAGTCTTGTCATAAAATGAAAACTTAGGATCAGCCAGTCTGTTGTAGGAGAAGTCGACCTTTTCTGTTTTCTGGAACACATAAGCCAGAACAAACAGCAGCTTGACACTTTATAGAAGGTCGACCTGGGGGCAATTTCTGGAATGTGATGAGAACTCTTAGGAGGATGGGAAAAGAAAAGCAAGATAAGTGAAGGAGACCCTGTGCTGGTTTCTAAGCCTCTGTAGCTCTGACCTGGTCCATCCACTCACTTGGAGAAGATCCATCACACAGGAGACAAGCTAGCACTGCTTGGCAGACCCTTCTTGCCCTCTTTCTACTCCAGCTATCCTGAATGATTAGTGGCCATCTTCAGGCTCTATTCTTCCAAGTCCCAAATCCATGATAAATCAAACCTGAGGACATGAGAGAGTAACTGTTCCCTATTAGTAAATGGTTTCTGGAAAAAGTCTTGTCTCTGGCTGTCCTCTGCCTGATTTTGGGAACTGGGAAGGGAGCTAGGTACAATGACATCGCTGTGTTGCACTATCCCTATTTTACCCCACAAGGGGGCTAGAGAGGAATACTGCAAGACAGAGGCAAGGCTGTATAACAAGGAAGCTTCAGTACAGACTTCTTGTTCACAGACTTAATTTTATACCATTTTGCATACCTGATTCAGCATACCTGATTCCTTCCTGCCTCTAGTCCTCAAGGTTATTGACCCTGCCTCAATCTGTGGACCTAATATTAATATTCACTACCATTTTCCTGGCTATGAGCTTGGCTCCTTTAGATGTTGACTCACGTTCTTCATGTCAGGTAGGCTGCTGGTAGGCACCTGGGGTAAACATTCTTTTCTGGCTCAATTTGGTCCTGAGACTCTCTTATGCCCACCCTGGAGTGCGGTGTTATTAACAGATTTCTCCATCCCGTATCAGAACTCTCAAGGATATTTCACCAGTTCATTGTAGTTGTGGTGCTACCTGGGCTGGGCCCCAATGTGTCAAGTACAGACACAATTGTACTGCTTGGTGCTATGTTGGGGAAACGGAAGTTTGTAGTGGGCTATACTGGCTCTTTTCTATAACCCATCTAGAGGGAGTTTTGTCATGATAGTGAGGAAGTATGGTCAGGTCCAGAGCCAAGTCCTAGACCTGGCCAACCACAGACTTGTGAACTCTGGGAAGTTTGTGGGTTTAGTAATTTAAGATAACTCATTATATAGCATCCTCTGAGGCTCTTCTATAACTGGGCTCTTGTACTGGTATATTCTTTGAAACTTAGAAGCTGGTGAGTGATGTGAGAGAAGTTGGAGAGGTAGATATGAAGCAGATCCTGCATTACCATCTTGTATGCAATAGGGAACCGTAACAATTTTCTGCTGAAAGTCATATGATCATATAGTCCTCTGGTAGCAGCATGGAGAATATATTGGAAGTAGCAAGACGAAAAGCAAGGAGACCAGTTAGAAAGCCATTCAGTAATTCACAAGAGAAATGATAAAGTAGTGACAATAAATATTAAATTAAGGGTATGATTTGAAAATATAGAATTTGATGACATGGATATGACAAGTGAAAGAGAGAAACAGTTAAGAATAATTTTATGTATCCTAATTGGGATAGATGGTAAGACCATTCACTGAGATAGGATACCCAGCAGGAGGAGATTTTTGAAAGACTGACCTGGCGATACCTGAAGGACATAAAGGTAATAATGAAAGCAGGCATATATAGTTTTGAAGCTCAGGTAAGAGATCTGAGCTAGTTTCTAATCTCCCCTTCCAGACAAGTAATGTTTGAGAACACTGGACCAGGCTGCGTACAGGACTGAGGCAGGGCTGGCTTGGAGCTGCAGTACAGCATGATCTGAGGAGCAGTATTCATGAATTACTCTGCAACTGAAAGTTAAACACCCAGTTGAATAAGACTGAATGGCAAATCCAGGTACTAGACAAAAGGATGGAAACCGGGGGTATCAGATGAGAAGAAACGAATTCAGAATGGAGGGTAGAGGAGGCAATTGAGGATACTCTTTGAGATTCTGTGACATAGCTATAGATAGTTTTTATAGGATATCTTTAGCTTTGGTCATGGATAGGGAGGGAGCTAAAAATGTTCTTGGATATATGGATTTGGAGGTCATTAGTAAGTAGTCAGTAGTTAAAGTTAGTAAAAACACGAGACTATAAAGATGGAAAAGAGGTACAATAATAGAGCTCTGGGGGAACATCAGTACCTATGGCCAAGAAGATGAGAAAAACAATCATACAGGAAGAAAACACAAGAAGAGAGTTACTTAACAGAAGCCAAGGGACAAGAGAGCTTTAATAAAAAGTGGAGTTTTAAGTGTTAAAATCTGCAGAGAAATTGGGTAAGGACTTAACAACAAGGTAGTCATTAGTGACCTTGGCTAGTTTCAGTGGACATGATAGGACAGAGTCTAATTATATAGGGTAGAATGAGGAATGAATGAAAGGTGAGGAGTTAGAAAGACTGCTGTAATTGTCTATTTCCTTATACACTTTTCCTCTAGTCTGCCAACTCTGAAGGTAGGGAACAAATTTCCTTTGTTTTCCTTGAACCTTTAACATTTATTCAGAGTCTGACATATGGTTGATACATATGGTTGAACATTTTGGACTGACTGATGGAGTCAGAGCGTAATGCAGGATGAAGGAAAAGTTCTAACTGCTTTAAAAAATGAATAAAATAAGATAGAAACATTTATTAGTAGTGGTTACCTCTGGTTAATGGGCTAAGGGTTACTTTAACACATTTATTTTATTTTAACTTAATACTATATTTTTTAGAGCAGTCTTACATTCATAAAAAAAAATTGAGCAGAAAGTACAGAGAGTTCCTATATATTTCCTTTCTTTCCACTCCACATTTCCCCCTATTTTCACCTTACATTAGTATGGTACATCTGTTACAATTGATGAACCAATATTGATACATTATTATTAACTGAAGTCCATAGTTTACACTAGAGTTCACTCTGCTTTGTACAATCCTGTGGTTTTTGACAAATGTATAATGTAATGAATCCACCATGACAGTATCACACAGAATAGATTCACTGCCCTAAAAATCTCCTGTGCTTCATCCTTCTCTCCACCCCTCCCCAAACCCCTGGCAACTACTACCTTTTCCAGAATATCATACAGTTAGAATCATACAGTACACAGCCTTTTCATATTGGCTTCTTTCACTTAGCAATATGCATTTAAAGTTCTTCCCTTTTCTGTGTATATGTGTGTGCGTGGCTTAATAGCTCATTTCTTTTTATTGCTGAATAATATTCCATTGTATGTATGTAGTAAGTGGTGGTTTTTTTTGCCTTTTTAAAGAAGGGATAGATTTGAGCTGAGGGGAAAGAATCATATAATGGGATAAGTTTCAGATATTAAGAAACAGAGAATACAGGATTGACTGAGGTTCCTGAAGAAGTAGAAAGGCATGGAATCAGAATATATGAAGAGATTAGTATTGAAAGAAAAAGTTATACCTTTTGTTGAGACTTAAGGAAAGGGGGTAAAGGTGGGTTCTGATATTTGTACAGAAAAGGGTACTTAGCTGATAGTTTGGATTTTTCTCAGCAAAGTAGAAAACAATATCATGTACTGCACACTGGGGAGAAGGGAGTGGGATGTGGTAGAAGGCCCAAGAGTGGTGAATTTTGGAATAGCTAATATGGAAAATTAAGAATTAAGCTCACCATAAATAGATTAAAAAATTATCCAAGTGGCACTGGAAGCCCAGAAGAGTTTGGAGTCTCTGAATTTGTAATGGCATGTGATCCCCAAAAAGTGCTTGGCATTCTGAGATTAGAAACAGAGAATGGTAGATGGCTTGGTTAATTCAAGGTTGAGATTTGTTGGGCGATCAGAGAGGGGGAAAAAAGAGGGAGAACTAGTAAGGTATTGAAGATGCTTATGATCTTGGGTACAGATGGGGGGGCAAGATAAGACAGGAAGTAAAGTCACAAGGGATTGACAGAGAAAAAGGAGAACAGAGAGTTTGTAAATCTTCCTTTGATAAGAAAGCAGGTATACTAGGAATCAAGTATCAAGAGAACTGGAAAAATAAGGTTTGTGATCAGAGATCATGACAAAGGAGTTTACAGTTTCAGAGTAGTACACTTCTGGGTGGTGACATGATAACATAGAAATGGATGGTATAGATTTTTTTGAGTCCAAAAAGGCATTTGAAAGATACATTCTTTTAGACATCTGAAAGCATCTATGTTGCTAGATCATCCGTAAATAAGCCAATACCACCCAAGATGATAGCAGGGATTGGGTAGAGAGGGGAAATATGAGCTAAGGTTTCAAGGTCCTCAGTGAATGAAGTGGAGAAGCCAGAAGATTTGTAAATGTCAACGACAAGAAGAAAGAGGAATATAGCTAGAAGTCATAAGCATCACAGGAAGGAAGATTATATGAGGGAGAAAAAGTAATAGTTTAAAAGTGACACAGGATGGGCTTCCCTGGTGGCACAGTGGTTAAGAATCCGCCTGCCAATGCAGGGGACACGGGTTCAAGCCCTGGTCCGGGAAGATCCCACATGCCGCAGAGCAACTAAGCCCGTGCACCACAACTACTGACCCTGTGCTCTAGAGCCCGTGAGCCACAACTACTGAGCCCACGTGCCACAACTACTGAAGCCCATGTGCCTAGAGCCTGTGCTCTGCAACAAGAGAAGCCACCGCAATGAGAAGCCCACGCACTGCAACAAAGAGTAGCCCCTGCTCACCTCAATTAGAGAAAGCCCATGCGCAGCAATGAAGACCCAAGGCAGCCAAAAAAAAAAGAAAAGTAGCACAGGATAATGAGGACAATACCTTTGGACTTTTGGTATGCGGAGTATGAGAGATGGAGGAAAAGGGATATCCTCCGGGAAAGTCATCTTTCAATCAAGGTAGAGAGAAGAAAGCATTTTTATGAAAAGATAAGGCTGTGGGTGTTTGCTTACAAGAGATTCCAGGGATCCAGAGGAAAATGTGTTATGGTCGAACAGTAGCAAAAGGAGGAGGAAGAGAAAGGTAACTCCAGGGTAACAATTTACTCCCTAGAAGCTATAGCTTTGTTTATATTGCCAAGGTCATTAGCAAAGTCCCTGGAAGAGGATTTAAGGCAAATACCGATTTTATTCCCCATTTCCAATCTCTCTGGATAGATAAGGGTGAGCCAGTAGTTGGGAGCTGGAGTTACCTGTTTAGTACGTAAGTCAAGTGGCTAAAGGTTTGGAATTGGTTCTAGTAGGAAAGCAATAGGGTGAGTAGTATCCTGAATGTAATGGAAGAAGCCCTATGAAGGGATGCTTAAAATCAAACCCATAAACAAAAGTTGAGATCCAATACTGGAAAAAACAGTAAAATTGAACCAGCCAGAGACAGGAAGAATGAAAAGGAAAATATTCTTACAATTCTGTGGGTTAGGACTATTGAGTATGTCATAAATCCTGAAGCTATAAAGGAAAAAGACTGATAGAATTAATTACATAAATTAAAAACTTCTAAACAAAAAACTTTAAACAAAAGCCAAAAGACAAAAATGGAAAAAAATAATTGTAACATATGTGCCAGACGAAGGAAAAGTTGGTATTTTTACTATATAAGGAGCCTCTTGAAATAAGAAATAAAGGACGAAGAATATGAACAGGCAATTCACAAAAGAAGTATAAATGGGCAATAAAGTGATTGGGAAGAGGAAGGAAAATAAGCACATAAAATGATTCAATCTGATTAGTAATCAAAGAAAGGTAAATTAAATGAGATATGATTTTCACAATTAAATTTCTAAAGATTGAAATATTAATACCCAGTACTGACAAGGATACAGCATGGGAAAAGAGGAATTCTCATATTTTTTGGTGGGATTATAAATTGATGCAGTCTATCCAGAGAGCAGTATGGCACAATTAAGTGCATTAAAAATCTAGCCACCCTTTGACCAACTAATTTTACTTCCAGGACTTTATTCTAAGGAAATAATTTTCAGAAGAGGAGACAAAAATGTATGTACCTGAATGCTTATCATAATGCTGTTTATAATAGCAAAAGACAACAGAATAAAAATAGGGGATTGGCTAAATCAATTAAGATACATCAATGTAATTGGCTACGACGGCCATTCAAAATGATGATGTAGACCTAAATATACGGACACGGAAGGAGGGCCACAATATAGTGGCAGGTGAATAAAAGGAGGCTGAAAATAGCATGCATGCTACGATCCACCCATCCATCCTTCCTTCCTACATACCTACCTACCTACTAGACCTAGGTGTATATGTGTGTATATATACATATGAAAAACATCTGAAAGGGTAAATATTCCCAGATTATATACTGGTTATCTAAATGGAACTGAATGATTTTAATTTTCTTCTTCATACATTTCTATATTGTTTGAATTTTTTTTTATCATGAGCACAGATAATTTTTTAAATAGAAAAAGCCAATAAAGCTGTTTTCATTTTTAATTAATTAATTTATTTGTGTTTAAAAGAAATTTTAATAGCACTATTGAGAAAACAAATAATATTCATATGTAGAATTAGAGTTTATTCTCAAGTAATGTAATGTCTTCCGAAAAAGTATCTTAAACCACTATTCATTTGCTCTCCTAGATCATTTTTATGAGCTCAAGGATTCATCCCTTTGCTGGTTTCTTCAGACATTCCTTACTTTAAAAAAATTTATATATTATTTATATATAATCACCTTCTTATAATAAGCTATTTTCATTTAAAAACACAAACCCAAATACCCTCAGATAAACAGAGTTCATTCATATAATATTTTCTGATATTATGGGGCCAATAACAGCTGTAATATTTCAGGGGCTAAGGGAATCCCAATCTGTGTTAAAGATGCTGCTGTGCAGTGCAGCCTCACTCAGGTCCCACACGCATTTCACAGGGCGCTGTAATCACTCACCTCCGGGACTTCTACACTCTGTCCGTTCTTGTCATAGACAACACCTGTTGGTAAGTAAATAGAATACACATTTGGCAAGCGTTTTAAAGAAGGGTTTACATTTTTTTATTGTGGTAAAATATGTATAACATAAAATTTTTCATTTTAACCATTTTTAGTGAACAATTCAGTGGCATTAACATCATTCACAATGTTGTACAACCATCACCATTATATATTTCCTAAACTTTTTCAGCATCCTAAACAAAAACTCCTTACTCTTCCCTATTCCCAGCCCCTGGTAACCTCTAATCTGCTTTCTGTCTCTATGAATTTGCCTATTCTAGATATTTCATATAAGTAGAATGATACAATATTTCCTATTGTGTCTGGTGTATTTCACTTAGCATAATGTTTTCAAGAATCATCCATGTTGTAGCATGTGTCAGAACTTCATTATTTTTTATGTCTGAGTATTCCATTACATGGATATACCACCGTTAGTTTACCCATTCATCTGTTGATGGACACATGGGTTGTTTCTACCTTTGGTCTATGGTGAATAATGCTGCAATGAACACTGGCATACATCTATCTGTTTGAATCTCTGTTTTCTTTTTCTTTTCTTTTCTTTTTTTTGGTATATACCTTGGAATGGAATTACTGGGTCATATGGTAATTTAAAGGAGGATTTTTAAAAGCTTATTCCTTCTGATTCTATCATCCTAGACTTGCAGCTAAGCTCCTCGAATCCCCTCAGGCCACCTAGCTCTCAGTGCCCTATGAGCTCCTTTCCTCAAGCCAATGGTAAGAATAATGCTGCTTGGGGTGCAATTCTTCTCCTTAAGTGTGAGTGAGTTGAGGCTGGAGGCTAGTCATTTATGAGAGACTTCGCCTTTCAATCAGAAAAGTTACCCAGAGGATATGTGAAAGTAGTGCTGGAATGTTTAGGATTCTTGGCCAGTAGACAGCATAGACAGAATGGGGGTGGAAGACAGTCTGATGCCAAGCGTAGAAACACCCATGACCCTTTTCAACCTTATCCTTACCCATACAATGAGTAAGAAAATTAAGATCCTCACCCAAATCAACCATCCAAAAATAAGCTTTCAGAGTTTATACGTGTGAAAACTTGTTTGGCAGGGGTAATAGAAAATATTAGAGTGCTCTAGCTTTTTTTTAAATTTTAACTTTAATTTTTTTATTTTTAAAATTTAACTTAAAATTTTTTTGAGGTGAAATTCGTATAACATACAAGTAACCATGTTAAAGTGTACAATTCAGGGGCATTTAGTGCATTCACAAGGTTTTGCAACTATCACATCTTCCTAGTTTCAAAGCTTTTTCATAATCCCAGAGAAACACCCCAGGTGGTCTATCTTTTTAGATGTGATTGCCTTCCTTAGCTAGTTAGTGCAGTGGGCATGAATGGTCACACATATAAGGACTTAACACTATCACAAAAACAAGCTTATGCCTAAGGCAGGAAATAAATGAATAACTGGGCATGGGAGACACATCAAACTCTGAATACCCTTTGATGGCTTCTTTCTAGAGTGTATATTGGTCTGAGGGGGAATCAGGAGAATAGCAGCTTCAGAAATATGCTGGTTGCACCATCTGATTTAATGTGAGAGTAACTAACATTGCCCAGACATTGGGAATTCCTTGAGGATGGAGATTAATTCTTATACATCTTCATATTTTCAACATCCAACACAATGGATTGCATCTAAAAGGTGCTAAATAAATGCTTTTGGTTAGAACTGAATGGGCTAGGTGAGCTTTGCTTAGTGAACAGGGCAGGTTGTGAGACTAAGAAGTAAATGTGAATTTAGAGGCATATAGATTTAGAGATAGATCATTCTTGAGAACAATCTGCAAAGTAATATTTCCCCAAGACTCAGGGAAAGCAGAAAAATATGCATACCATAGAATTTCCCATTAATAGAACACTTGTTGAAAATCATGGTGTTCTGAGTCAGGGTCCCTGTCTTGTCGGAGAACACGTATTTGACCTGGCCGAGCTCCTCATTAAGGGTGGTGGTACAAGCCCGTGCTGGTGTGTTCTTTAGTTCATAAAACATCCTCCGATCCCAGTTGATATAGAAACTGTTGCCCAATCTTATTATCTCAACACTAAAGAGAAAGCAAGAAAAGAAGGGTCCTGGGTCAAAGCAGGGCAAGCAAATTCATCATCCTGGTTTCCTTCCTACCAGTCCGGTGGTAGAAATGAAAATCAGAATATCTTCCTTGGGAACCTACAATCTTGAAGGACCCTTCGTACTAGCCAACCCATTGTAATTCTGACTTTGACCATTATCACTCAAGGCTTTACTTGATTACCAGACATGCTGATTAACTTTGCTGAGGCATACTCCCTTTACAGCCTTTCTTCCAAAATTTTTGAAATTCGGCAATAATGCGAGGCCTGCCAGAGTTAAGAGCTAATTTATAAAACGTAGCCTAGGCTTAATCAGAGAGTTATTGCTGCTGTCATGTAAACTCATTGGTGGGGAAGAGAGAGAATCTTCAGACTTGAAATAGCACTTTGTTTCAGAAGGGAAAGATCTGTGAGACTCAGAAACAGCTTACAGGAGCTGACGACCCTCTGATAAATTTCTAGGCAGATCCAGCCTGCCTGTGGGGTAGCTTTTCCCTAGAATAGCCTCCTCTTCATTTTATCCGAGTTTTCCCAATTGTGTTTGTCACATTCCACTTCTGTTCCAAATAACATGCATATAGATTCTTTATGGTTAACAAGCATCTTCATTTTAAAACAGTGGAGACTTTTAAGTGGCTTCCTTCCTATCATCATTCATATTTAGTTTGTGGTAGTTTAGACTGCTTCATTAGTAATCCCTGTCTGAGACAACTGCATTGGGCAACATGGATTTTTTGTTTGAGGTGAGGGAAGAGGTGCTCAGGCCCACATTATTGACTTTATTAGTCCTCATGTGTTGAGTTTTGACCTCTCCCTTCCTTCACCATACCAGTCACCATAGCAATCTCTCTAAACCCAGACATTTAATGATATTATTTCTTTCCTTAGAAAGATCTCTGCTGCTTTTAGGATAAAACCCAAACTCCTTGGCCTGGCATTCAAGGCTCTCCTGAATCTAATCCTAAATTACCATCCAACACCTTAGTCTAGGCTACTCACTGTTCTATGACCAGATCAAGCTTTTAAAAACCTCCAAACCTTTGTACATACTGGTCTTTCTGCTTGTAATATTCTTTTCCTATTTTCTGCTTGGTAAATTCTACTCTTTTCTCAAATATCAGTTTGATTATTACTTTTTTCTATAAATCCTAAGCCTCTACAGGCAGAACCAACCTATTCCTTTTCTAGGTTCCCATAGCATTCACATATACATTTCTATTACATCATTCTTCATATTGTACCTTAATTATTTACTTAAGTATCTGTTTCCATGTCTATGTTGTAAGTTTATCTAGAGGAAGGGTTGTCTTATTATTCATGTTTCTTTCTCTGGCACCTAATATAGTGCTTGGCACATAGTAGGTGTTCAATAAATATTTATTAAATTAGTAAGATAATTTAGTTACATTGGGTGCTTTTAGGGTTGGGATGCCACAGTGCAGGGTTTAGGAAACCTGAAAAGAAGGATGCAAAAAATATGTTTGTGTGTGTGTATGTGAAAGGGAATGTTGAAAATAGAAAAAGCAGATCGGAGTACAGTAAAGACTTATTTTACCTATATTTCAATTTTTTGTTCAAGGTGCTCATGAAAAGGGGAAGGAAACATCCTTCATCTTCTCCAACTTTTGGGAACAAGAACTTAAGTCACAATTATACCTATCTACCATTTGCCACATTGTTTCTGTGGGAAAACTCATTCTGAGTTCTGAATTAACTGATTTACAAATGAATGGAATCTGTCTCACTGATAAACTAGGGGCTGCCTAGATTGTGCTTTAATATCACCAAATTTGTGTGCATTTTTTTCTAATTATTTCATGTGTTTGTTTGTCTTATTTAGTCATGTACATTATAAACTATTTGAGGGTTGGGATAATTTTCTTTTGTATAACCCACATAGTATCTAGGGTGGTATTCTGGATATAGAAAACATTTATGCAGTCTCTAGATATGTCTCAGAGTGTTTTGTGCACCAGGCACTGTGCAAAGTAAAGGGTTAAAGAGCACAGAATCTATGCTTTCTGAAAGTTCACAGTCTAGTTGGGGAATTAAGTAGGAAGTATGAAGTCAGCTTGTCCCCCAGTGGTCAAAGAAGCCTACCTGACGTAGAGGGAAATAGGCACCACGGTGTTGAGAATAATGAAGTAGGACCAGAATATAAGGATGGCAGAGACAGCTGATGAAGAGACATATTCTTTCCATGGCAGAAAATCCTGGAAGTAGTAGCCTTTCTTGCTTTCCCAAATGCAATGACCAACTGCTAGGACAAAACACATGCTGCCTAAAAACAGAAAAATCTAGAAATCAAAAAAAGAATTAAATTAACATTTCATCCAAGACGTGCTGCTTCAGTTCTACCGTTTGGAGCCTACCTCTCAAAAAAGCCTCTCTCTTTTCTTGGAGGGCAGGGGTGCCCTGACGCTCACAGTCTCTAGGCAGTAGTACACAGGACAGAAAAGAAAGCCCAGCAGGAGCCATCCTTGGGATTTTAACAGGAGATAATAGTAACTAAAATATAGTAAATATTAATTAAGTGCCAATAATTGTGCTAAGTACTCTACCTGTATTATTTAATTTAATATTTATAATACCCGTCTTTTAATAACAGACAAGAAACTTGATATTAAGAATGGGAAAGTATTTTGCCTAAAGTCATTTAGCTACTAACTAGTATGGACAGGTCTTGAACTAGTTCTGGAACCCAATCTCTTAATTACTCCATTACTGAAGTGAGGTTCTGCTTTAAAAAAAAATCTAAAATGTGTGGCATTGGCTTAGCAGCTGGGGTTGGGTGGGTGGTAAGGAAATGGATATAAAAGGCTGACAATATGGCAATCATGTTTACAGTAAAGAATATGGTAAAACTGGAAGACAGACCATGTGCCTACTGAGGCTAGAGCTCTAAGGGAAGTGGTTAGAATTAGAATATTAGTGTGTGTTGGCTGACTTTAACAAAAGAAAGAGTTGAAATAGGGGAATAACTGGCCAATTTTAAGCAGAAATGAAAAGGAATAGCATGAAATCTGGGTCATCAAAGGACTGGAAAAGCCTATTACTTTTAGACACCAAAGAGGAAAAAAGAGACAAGATTAAGATCTTAAGCAAACAAGGCCCAATAATTCTTTTCAGCTGAATAAAATGAATCAATCAGCCTGGAGGCAATGTTCAGATTAAAGATGGCACCTTTTTACCGAACCAAGATTATTGTTCTAGATAACCTCAACTTTCTTGTCATTAGGTTGAGAGAAAAGGGCATGGAGGGGAAAGGATGCAAAGAAAGAAGACAGATTTGAGAAAATCTGTTTAGAAAAGAACTTTGGGGAGGAGGGGATAATAATCCTGAACTCATTTTACAAAGCCAGCATTACTCTGGTACCAAAGCCAGAGAAGGACACTATAAGAAAAGAAAACTACAGGCCAATACCCCTGATGAATACAAAATTTCTCAATAGCAAACCAAATTCAACAGCATATTAAAAGGATCATACACCATAATCAAGTGGGATTTAGACATTAATGAAAGAAACTGAACAAGACAAGTAAATGGAAAGATATCTTATATTCACAGATTGGAAGAGTTAAGCAATGTTAAAATGTCTATACTACCCATGCTATCTATAGAGTCAATGCAATCCCTATCAAGATTTCAATGGCATTTTTTATAGAAATAGAAAAAAAATCCTAAAACTTGTATGGAACCATGAAAGACCTCAAAGAGCCAAAGCAGTCTTGAGAAAGAAGCAAGGTGGGTGCATCTCATTTCCTGATTTCAAACTATATTACAAAGCTATAGTAATCAAAACAATATGGTACTGGTATAAAAACAGACATATAGACCAATGCAACAGAAATGTGAGCCCAGAAATAAACCCATGCATATATGGTCAACTAATATTTGACAAGGGAGGCAAATGGTGTTGGGAAAACTTGATATTGACATGCAAAATAATGAAACTGGACCCCTATCTTATACCACTCACAAAAATTAACTTGATATGGGGCTTCCCTGTCCCCAAAAAAAAAAAAAAAAAAAAAACTTGATATGAATTAAAGGCTTAAGTGTAAAACCTGAGATCATAAAACTCCTAGAAGAAAACATAGAAACATAGAGAAAAAGTTCCTTGACAGCCATCTTGGCAATGACTTTATAGATATGACACCCAAAGCACAAGCAACAAAAGCACAAATAAACAAGTGGGATTACATCAAACTAAAAAGCTTTTGTACAGCAGAAGAAACAATCAACGAGATAGAAAGGCAATCAGTGGAACGGGAGAAGATTTTTGCAAACCACATATCTGATAAGGAGTTAATATCCAAAATATATAAGGAAATAACTCAATAGCAAAAAAAAAATTCAATTAAAAAATGGGAAAAGGTCTTGAACAGACATTTTTCCAAGGAAGATATTCAAATGGCTGGTAAGTACATGAAAAGATACTCAACAACACTAATCATCATGTGATGCTCTTGGTGGGAATGTAAATTGGTACAGCTACTTTGGAAAACAACATGGAGGTTCCTCAGAAAATTAAAAATAGAACTACTATATAATCCACTTCTGGGTATATGTCCAAAGGAAATTAAATGACTCTCTTAAAGCGATATCTCCACCTCATGTTCACTGCAGCATTATTTACAATAGCCAAGACAGGGAAATAACCTAAGTGTCTATCAACAGATGAATGGATAAAGAAAATGTGACACACACACACACACACACACACACACACACACACACACACACTACAATGGAACATTATTCAGCCATGAAAAGAAGGAAATCCTGTCATTTGAGACAAATGCCCAACTCTCCAAAAAACTGCCAAATGCTTTCCAAAGTGGCTGTACAATTTTACATTCCACCAGCGTCACATGCCCACATACCTGCAGAGAAGACACGTATGATGTTATTGTGAACCACTTCTAAGTCTACTCAGGGGTCTTCAAACCTGTGCCCTTTATCACAAGGTGTGAATTCCTCAAAGCAACCCATCCCCACTGCTAGAAAATTTTAGGTCTCATCTTTGAGTCACTGATAGAAAGTCTTTGGAGACAAGAGTATGAAGGTAGGAGGAGAAGATCTAACTGGGACCATTCTCAGAAAATGAGATTTAAAAATCCTTATTATGAAAAATTTCAAACACATATTAATGTATATAAATACTATAATGAACCCCTATGTGCCCATCACCCAGCTTCACCAATTATCAGTTCGTGGCCAGTTTTATTTTATCCCAAACCACCTCTTCCCCTGTCCTCCCTTTTATTTTAAGCAAATTTCTCACATTATATAATTTTTTTTGCAAACAGTTTAATATAGCTCTTTAAAGGATCTTATTTAAACACATAATCACAATACCTTTATCACTTAAAAAGTTAGTAATAAATCCTTAATATCATTCAATATTTGAGATTTGAGAGTTGAATAAGGGATGGAGGAGAACAAAACAGGAGGATCAAGATAAAAAAGAATAAAATCTGCTTTCATTCCTAGCCTGATGCAGATTCATACTGAGTAGTTCCGCTCTTTGTGATGAAGGTTTCTTTGGGGCCATAAAACCCTTCTTAATCTTACTCCTCCTTCCTTATGCTTCTTTTTAATGGGTCATGTGAAAGCATGGCTTATCCTCATGGTTCAGATTAAACTTCAGTGATGAGTTCTACTGGCTTTGCTTCCCCTTTGGACAGTCTATGTGGCCAATATTAAACCTGAGACCATATTCCTCTACCTGCCACTTCTCCAGGCCCGACTCCATCAGCTCCAGTGGGAAAAAGTGGGGAAGGTAAAATGATTATAATAAACTATTATTATTTATTTATAAATATAAATTTATTTATAATCTATTTGTTTATTATAAATTATTAGAATAAATAATTTGATACCTTCTGAAGCTGTGGGAGAAAATTACTGAGTGAACTTCAACACCCTTTCTGCTCCATACCTGTTGCCTGGATAATTGAGTATTACCCATCAATCATTTCCAGTGCTGTGCCATCCCTCCATTTTTAGACTATGAGTCCTCCAGAACCAGATCCTTCTGTTCAGATTTTTTTTTTAATTTAATTAATTTTTGGCTGCGTTGGGTCTTTGTTGCTGCCTGCAGGCTTTCTCTAGTTGCGGTGAGCTGGGGCTACTCTTTGTTGCGGTGTGTGGGCTTCTCATTGTGGTGGCTTCTCTCGTTGTGGAGCACGGGCTCTAGGTGCACAGGCTTCAGTAGTTGTGGTGCACGGGCTTAGTTGCTCCGCGGCATGTGGGATCCTCCCGGACCAGGGCTTGAACCCGTGTCCCCTGCATTGGCTGGTGGATTCTTAACAACTGCACCACCAGAGAAGTCCCTTTCTGTTCAGACTGAACCAGCAGAAAGGAAGTCGGCTTTATCGGACCAAGATCCTGAGAGCAGGGCCTCTCCCCCTTCAGAGAGGCCTTCCGGGGCAGTACACAGTCTGCTCTTTCCTCATTCCTAGAGCTTTTCCTGCCATCTTGAGGCTTTCTAAACCCTTGCAGATGTTCTCTTTCTTAAGAAATATTCATGTTGTGATGGAGTTTATTGGTACTTAGCCTAAAGCTTCACTTTGCTTCCTTTCTATAGGAAGAAAGAAACAAGAAATTGGTTTTTGCTACAAACCCCAGATGTTACTTGTTTATTACAAGAGCCAGTCAGACCCAAGAAGACCTGTGTGTAAAGAGTGGTTCCAGTAAAGGCTGAAAGAGATACTCAGTTTTGTCAAGAACTAAGGCCATTGCTGGTCACAGTGGAGCTCCCAGGCATCACAGGCAGTCTGTAAAAAGAGAGTACTCCTTGGTCCTTTGGCCCTTCACCTCTGTGCTTTTCATTGTGCCTTACCCAAGAAGTATATCCTGGATTTCTGGCATCATTCAAATTTCAAGCACTGTGCCCCACAAATACATCCTACTTAAGAGACTAGGGTTCACAAAGCATTGTCATTGTGAGCTCTGGGGAGATCTGGGGAGGGGGAAAGGACCAAACTCCAGCTCCCCTGTGGGCTTATCAGGAAGGAGTTTTACTAAACATGCTTCCTGTGTCTGTCAGATTTTCCCCTAAGAATCATTTCCAAAAATGGGAAAAAATGAAGTGTTTAAATCAGGAAGGATTTCTGCTTCAGCTTTGAGAAATGACAATGCATTATATCTAACTACACTGACAATGTCTTGGCAAAAATACCACATAAACAAAACTGCTGAGCTGTTAAGAACATAGCTAATTCAAGAACATTTCTTTATTTAATAACCATTCAAAAGCTATTTCCTGAGAACCGTTTTGTGCAAGGCACTCCCAAGAATATAGAGATGAATATGGCATAATTTCTACCTTACAGGCTCATAATTTGGTAGCTCAGGTATTCATTCATTTTTTTCACTAACTCAACACATAATAATAACACAGTTTTTTCACTAACTCAACACACATAACTCAACAACATAATAATGATGCTCCCATTATGTGTCAAACATAATTCTAGGGGCTGGGATACAGTGGTGATAAAAGACAATGCCTTAACTCTCAGAGAGTTTGTAATCCTGTGGAGATATGAGGAAAACAGATATGTTAAGAAAAGAAAAAATACAAATTAACTAGTGCTAAATGCTGTGAGGAAAATAAAACAAGTTAATACAATAAAAAATGTCTTAATGGAGGTGGCCACTTTAGATAGGGTGGCAGAGAAGGCTTCTCTGAAAAGGTGACATTGAATACTGAAAAAGAAGCAAGCCATGCAAAGGCCTAGATAGACATTGCCAGCAAGGGTAAAGGTCCCATGATAGGAACAAGTTTGCTCTCTCACTTGATTTGTAGTTTACCTGGGTATAGATTTCTAGGTCAAAGTAATTTTCACTAAGAACTTTGAAGGTATGACCCTATTGGTTTCTAGGGCCCAGTAGTGTTAGTGAGAAATCTGATGCCAATCTAAGTCTCATTTTCTGTTGGTATCTTATTCTTATCCCTATGAAAAAGTTAGGGGACTTCTATACACCATTGGCGTTCTAGAATTTCATGATGTTTAATGGATGCTTTAAATCTGAAATTCATATCCTTCTTCAATTCTAGGAAATATTCTTCTATTATTTCTTTGACAATATTGCCCCCTCCATTTTCTCTTTCTGATACTCCTGGGAGATCATGTGGGGGCTCTTGGTTTGGTCCTCCATTAAAAAAAATGTATTTATCTCTTTGACTTTTGGTTTTATGGTCTAGTAGTATTCTTTGACTCTTTATTTCAGCCCTTCTATTGGCTTTTTAATTTCAGTAATTTTTACTTTCCAAAATTCTTTTTGTTATTCTTAGATTGCCTTTTTTATTCTTTCGTTTAAAAAAAAAAATTTAGGGAATTCCCTGGCGGTCCAGTGGTTAAGACTCTGCGCTTTTACTGCTGAGGGCCTAGAGTGGATCCCTGGTTGGGGAACTAAGATCCCACAAGCTATGGCGTGGCCCCCCCACAAAAAATTTTAGCCTATTCTTATTTTATTTGTGCAATTGCTTCTTCTAAGAATACTAGTAAGATTCTTTTGAAAGTTTTCTTTTCTCTTCCCTGAATTATAATCTGTTTTTTCCAGAGTCAGTTATTCTATTTGTTCATCCTCATCCTCCTCTTTTGTGCTCCTGGTTTCCTTCCAGTTCACTTAAAAACAGGAGTAAAAGAGTAGTTTCATCATTATAGATTGGTTTTATTTCCTTGGGTTCATTTTGTTTCTCGAGCAGACCACTCCCCTATGGGAAGATGGAACCATGAGTTCTGTGTAGGTAGGCAGAATGTGTTCTTTCACTGGTTTTACCCTAGAGTACACGAGGAGCTTGCTGGCAAACTTGAGTCCCCCAAATTTAAAATAAAGTGGGTTTTACTCTGAAGTGATGACACCCACATTAGAAGCCCTACCCCTCTGCAGATAGATTGTTAAATTTCTTCGGAAAGCAGTTCTCTTGTTTGAGACTAGAGGTCAGATAAATTTTTACTGCTATATGTATGCCTATAGGAGTGGTAGGATGGTACAGAGGGCCAGGTGTTGTCCATGTTGTTTCATGGGCAGTTTTAAAATTAATTATCCTGATTATTACCCCCACATCTTACTCCTGCTCTCAATTCCTGCTGAATCTAGCTTGGAACTACTCTTGAGGAATGCATTTCCGTGGAAGCTTTCACTACTCTGGTTTATTTATGGGTATAATCTATCTACTTTCTGCCTTCCAAAAGCTCATCAGCATCTTGGGTCTGCTGACAGTTCTTCACGCTCTGTCAGGGGATTTATTTTCTATTTGTACTTCCTCACAGTCATTTCATTAGGCTCAAATAGGAAGTCTCAACGTCCTTCTTAAAACTAGATGCCCCAAAGTGAACATGGGACCCAAGATAATATTCCCTACTTTCTGAAGGAATGATTGCATGAATGACCTCAGAAATGTAGAAATTCATAGCAGCTACTCTGCTAGTTTAGCTGCTCTGGGTATTTACACTACTTCTCTGCTGCAGCCATCTTGTGAGAACTTGAGCAGAGAACTGCATTCTCTTTGGAGACTCCCATTGCAGATCCCTCTATACCTCTGCTTTAATCTGCTCTGGTGTTCTCTAGGCCTGCTATTCAGCTACCATCCTAGGACTTCCTTTCACTGTTCTCATGTTTCCTGGCTTCCATATCTTTCTTGGTTTATTCTCTTGTTTTGCTTGAGTATATACTAGAAGCTTCCTAAGAGAGGATACATGATAAGTAAATTTTTTGAGTCTTTGCACATATGGATATTTCTTTATACTTGCATTTTATTGATAGTTTCAATGGATTTAGAATTATAGGATGCAAATAATTTTCTGGCAGACGTTTGAAGCGTTGATGTTTACCTTCTGCTGTGGCTGTTGAGAAGGCCAATGCTATTTTATTTATTTATTTTTTTTGTGGTACGCGGGCCTCTCACTGTTGTGGCCTCTCCCGTTGCGGAGCACAGGCTCCGGACGCGCAGGCTCAGCGGCCATGGCTCACGGGCCCAGCCGCTCCGCGGCATGTGGGATCCTCCCGGACCGGGGCACGAACCCATGTCCCCTGCATCGGCAGGCGGACTCTCAACCACTGCGCCACCAGGGAAGCCCAGCCAATGCTATTTTGATTCTTGAATATGACATTTTATTTCTCTCCGGAAGCTCTTAGGATCTTTTAAAAAAAATTTATAATTTCTTCACATGTGGTCAATCTGCCATGTTAAACAGATTTGTCATGTGTTTTAATTTTGTCTCCCCAGGGAAATAGCAAGTATAGCAGAAAGAGCATTAACTCTGAAAAGTTATGCCTAGATGGATAGATGTGATTATTAATAAAATTATGTATGTAAAGCATCTGGCACATATTGATGCCCCATCTCCCAAAAGTGAACGTATATACTTGAGAGCTGGACCCAGGACTTATAAAACCTTATGATCCTCACAACACCTGGCACATACTAGGCACATACTAGATTCTCAATAAATATGACTTGATCTCACCATACACAAAAATAAACTCAAAATGGCTTAAAGACTTAAGTATAAGACATGACATCATAAAACTCCTAGAAGAGGAAATAGGCAAAACATTCTCTGACATAAATCATACCAATGTTTTCTTAGGTCAGTCTCCCAAGGCAGTTGAAATAAAAACAAAAATAAACAAATGGGACCTAATCAAACTTACAAGCTTTTGTACAGCAAAGGAAACCATAAACAAAATGAAAAGACAACCTACTGAATGGGAGAAAATATTTGCAAATGATATGACTGACAAGGGCTTAATCTCCAAAATATACAAACAGCTCATACAACTCAACAACAAAAAAACAAACAACCCTATCCAAAAATGGGCAGAAGACCTAAATAGACATTTCTCCAAAGAAGACATACAGATGGCCAAGAGGCACATGAAAAGATGCTCAACATTGCTAATTATTAGAGAAATGCAAATCAAAACTACAATAGGGTACCACCTCGCACTGGTCAGAATGGCCATTATCAAAAAGTCTACAAATAACAAATGCTGGAAAGGGTATGGAGCAAAGGGAACCCTCCTGCACTGTTGGTGGGAATGTAAGTTGGTGCAGCCACTGTGGAAAACAGTACGGAAGTTCCTCAGAAAACTAAAAATAGAATTACCATATGATCCAACAATCCCACTCCTGGGCATATATCCAGACAAAACTGTAATTCAAAAAGATACATGCCTATGTTCATAGCAGCACTATTCATAGTAGCCAAGACATGGAAACAACTTAAATGTCCATCAACAGATGAATGGATAAAGAAGATGCGGTACATATATACAATGGAATACTACTCAGCCATAAAAAGAACGAAATAATGCCATTTGCAGCAACATAGATGCAACTAGAGATTATCATACTAAGTGAAGTAAGTCAAAGAGAAAGACAGATATCATAAGATATCACTTATTTGTGGAATCTAAAATATGGCACAAATGAACCTATCTATGAAACAGAAACAGAATCACAGACATAGAGAACAGACTGGTGGTTGCCAAGGGGGAGGGATGGAGTGGGAGGTTGGGGTTAGCAGATGTAAGCTTTTCTATATAGAATGGATAAACAACAAGGTCCTACTGTATAGCACAGGGAACTATATTCAATATCCTGTGATAAACCATAATGGAAAAGAATACCAAAAAAGAATGTATATATATACATAACTGAATCACTTTGCTGTACAGCAGTAATTAACACATCATTGTAAAGCAACTATACTTCAATAAAAAATATGATTTGATGACGATGAGTCTTTGCCATTATTTTTCTGTGGGACTTTATTTATGATATTTATCTTCACTGTGTCTCAATTTGCATATTTGTCAATGGGGAAGATACTTCTTGACTTGCTTATTGTTCATGTGTTGTGAAGCTTCAGTTAGTGAATGTGAAAATTTTCAAAAAAGTTAAAATCCCTCTACAGATGTCAAGTACAGTTTCTGGTCTCAAAGCTGAATGAATTTTTTTTTTTTTTTTTTTAACATCTTTATTGGGGTATAATTGCTCTACAATGGTGTGTCAGTTTCTACTTTACAACAAAGTGAATCAGCTATACACATACACATGCCCCCACGTGTCTTCCCTCCTGCATCTCCCTCCCTCCCACCCTCCTTATCCCACCCCTCTAAGTGGTCACAAAGCACCGAGCTGATCTCCCTCTGCTATGTGGCTGCTTCCCACTAGCTATCTATTTTACGTTTGGTAGTGTATATATGTCCATGCCACTCTCTCGCTTTGTCCTAGCTTACCCTTCCCCCTCCCCATATCCTCAAGTCCATTCTATAGTAGGTCTGCATCTTTATTCCCGTCTTGCCCCTAGGTTCTTCTGACCATTTTTTTTCTTTTTTTTTTAGATTCCATATATATGTGTTAGCATACGGTATTTGTTTTTCTCTTTCTGACTTACTTCACTCTGTATGACAGTCTCTAGGTCCATCCACCTCACTACAAATAACTCAGTTTCGTTCCTTTTTATGGCTGAGTAATATTCCATTGTGTATATGTGCCACATCTTCTGTATCCATTCATCTGTTGATGGACACATAGGTTGCTTCCATGTCCTGGCTATTGTTGAATGAATCTTCCTAATTTTCTAAAATCCCATTTATTAAATCCAAAGGGTATAGAAAAAGAACTGTAACATTTACCATAATAAATAACAGAGAACACACAATTTGTAATTCAGAGATTAATGAGAAATGTACATAAAAAGGGCACTTTTATTTTCTAAGCAATAGAGTAAAAATAAAATATAAAAAGTAATGGAATCAAGTATAGGCAGCATTGGAACCACTCAGTCATACAGAGAAGCTGTGTAAGTGAAGAAATTAATCTGTCTATATCTAACAAGAATAAAGGCAACCCGTATATAATAGCATGGAAATAAATTAATTAGTCTTCAATTTAAACTTCTATTCTCAAAGCTGATTATTATCTATTGAGTGCTTATAAAAATTTTTTATTGGAATATAGTTGATTTACAATGCTGTGTTAGTTTCAGGATACAGCAAAGTGAATCAGTTATACATATACATATATCCACTCTTCTTTAGATTCTTTTCCCATACAGGCCATTACAGAGTACTGAGTAGAGTTCCCTGTGCTATACAGTAGGTCCTTATTAGTTATCTATTTTATATATAGGAGCATGTATATGTCAATCCCAATCTCCCAATTCATCCCTCCTCCCCTTGCCCCCGGTAACCCTAAGTTTGTTTTCTACATCTGTGACTCTGTTTTGTAAATAAGTTCATTTGTACCCTTTTTTTAAGATTCCGCATATAAGCTATATCATATATATTGAGTGCTTTTCAAATTTCATTTCTTATCAGCAGAATCCTTTATTTTCCAACTGAGATCTTACAGAACAGATAAATGTGAAGCTGCTCTTTTTAAAGCAGAAACTTCAGAATGAAGAGGCCAAACAAAACTCTTGATCTTCTCTATTCCCCCTGCAGCAGACCTTAGACTCCTCTAAGGAAATAGAGTTTGAAAATCATTGGTTTAAGTAAGGTGATCTATTAGTCCAAGTAAGGTTTTATTAAAGTGGTCATGAGTAAAAGTGGCTATGAGAAAAAAGTGTCTTAATTTCTAAAGCAGGGTCCATAATCTATTCTGGTACCACTAATCAAAGTATCAAAGCTTCAACAAGTTATGACTGTCCTCCACAACAGAGGTATAAACTTGAGACTCCCTTGTCAATGAGTTCTGTTCTTTTCTGCTTCAGACATTAGTATGTGGGGTCCTAAAACTGCTTGAGGTTTTCAAACAACTAAATTCTGACTTGAAAATACCACCTACTGCTGTGGAAGGAAGGGAGGTATGCCTATTTGTAAAGAAACAGAAAAAAGTCTTTAACTTACCCAGAGCACAAGGACATTCATGAGATGGTCTATGTGTGTCCGTTTAAAAGTAGACTTTCCACTGTTCTGCATTAATTTGGTGTCTGGTCCTAAGTGAAACAGGGAGACATCACCTCTTAGAATCACTGAATATTCTCAAGAGGATTGAAATTGGGTTAAAATGTACCTTTATGACCATTTTATCAAACCTCTTTCCAATGCTAGGGGATAAAGTCCTGGAGAAAGGCTCATGCTTGGTGCCAATAACTCAAAGAATGGAAAAGTTGTTTCTACGGATAATCCCAACTACTTCTGCAAAGTGCATCAATGCTTGACACCTCCCTCTCTTTGCTGCACCTTAGTTTAGTTTTTCATTGATAAGTCAGAATAGGAGCCACAAGCTTCTCTCTCGTCACCATCTGGTTTATTTAGCTTAGAAAAGGGATTTTCTGATAAGGAGAACTTCACCTTCTTTTGAGGAAACCCATTGCTGGACCAGGCTCTACTTAAAGTTTCTAATTAAGAAATGGAGAAAGGAAAAGGCAATGGCAGTGATTTCTCTTGAGGTGGAAGCTTGGGAGCTGAGATTTCTCTGGAGCTGAGAGACAGAGACTCTGCATTTCTTAATGACAAGGCAGATAGTAAGTAGAAATAAAGAGTTTTTTTTTTTTATAAGAGCTCCTATAGGAACCAACATTTTTTTTAAAATTTTATTTATTTATTTATTTTTGGCTGCATTGGGTCTCCGTTGCTGTGCGCGGGCTTTCTTTAGTTGCGGTGAGCAGGGGCTTCTCTTGTTGCGGAGCACGGGCTCTAGGCACACGGGCTCAGTAGTTGTGCCTCGTGGGCTCTAGAGTGCAGGCTCAGTAGTTGTGGCGCACGGGCCCAGTTGCTCCATGGCATGTGGGATCTTCCTGGACCAGGGCTCAAACCCGTGTCCCCTGCACTGGCAGACGGATTCTCAACCACTGCACCACCAGAGAAGCCTTAAAGAGCTTTTAATGGCCACTGGGACTAGAGTTGGAAATTATTTTCTTACTGTGGTTGTTGTCATCAATGCCCACTGTCACCGAGGGCACAGGGTGGCACAGAATCTTCCTCCATTTTCCAGCACTACCTTATAACTTAAGAAAATCCCTCAATAAGTATAAGGGATTATGGTTCTAAATGCCATCTCAAGATGGGCCACTGCTAATAAGCCACATGTGCCTTTTCTCTGGCATGAACACTTCATATTGTATTTTATATTCTACATAATGACCGCCGTGTTTATTTTTTCCTCATGGGAGCAATCCACATGTATACTCTCCCCTTTCACATGTTCCCCTTTCATATGCTAATACTATGTGTACTTCTATGTGTATACCTTCTCTTGTGTCTAGATATGTTTAGAAAGACTTATGAATGCTCTGTGGTCTTGGAACACAAAGCCTTCCTCTAACAAAGGCAGGGCTGATATGCTGGCAGCTCACTGCTTGGAAAAGAAGTCGTTTTTTTCTTAAATTATCCATCCATCTATCCATCTACCTGCCTCCCTTTCTATCTGTCTCAAAGCCACAGTGTTCTGGTACATATCTGAGCACCATATCTGCATCCTGAAAACTAAGTACCCACAGCATGGCTACTAATGGAATCCAGCAGGCTGGGGGTCTGTGGTCCCCACAAAGACGTACCAGTAAAAATTACCAAGCCATAGCACCAGTCTGTATTCCTGATGATGCAGCCTCGGAGAATCAGCCTGTCATGATCCAGGACGTAATTTTTTCCTTTATAAATCAGTATTCCTGTGAATCTGTCCAACCTGTTATTGGGAGACTCACACCTCACTTCTCCTGAAAAAAAAAAAAAAAGAAGGAATAAGAGTCCTGACTCTGTAATCTTAATTCTTTCCTAACAGGACAGAGGAGGCTTAACAGAAAAGAGGAAAGAACATCCCCTTTTCAAAATATACACACATCTTTTGCCTATCCTTTCTCAGCCGCTGCCCATTTCTCACCAGGCAAAGGGTTCTGGGCATCAAAGAAGAGTAATTCTGTGACATGGGTCATCCAGAGAGAACAACCCACACGATAACCTATCACCATCAGTACTTCTAGATCAAATGAGCTGAATCTGAAGAAATTTTAAAATACTTAAAGCAAACCTAGTATTTGTTTCAAAATGGAAATAATTTGACTTTTTCATGATTAGTAAAGTAAAATACATTGTAAATACATATACAACATTGTAAATACATATACAACATTAAAAGGAGAAAGTAAAATTCACCTACTGCCTCGAAATAAGCACAATTAAACTTCTGTAGTACATCCTTCCAAGTTTTTTTCTATACATGTACTCATAAACATACATATGTTTCCAAAAACAGGTTTATGTTACATATACTATGCATAGTGTATTGCAATCTTTTTCATTTATTAATATGTTGTGATATTTTTCCATGTGAATAAATATCAACTTGCACATCGTTTTTAATATAGAATTCACTGTATGGATGTACCACACTTTAACCAGACATCTACTAATAAAAATTGGGGTTGGCAAACCTATTTCCTAACTCACCATCAAAGGCAGATAGTAGCTTCAGGTTATCTTCCATCTCACTGGTAACTGAGATGGCTTGCTTCACTTTCAAGTTGGTTTCACTAGAGTAAAAAATGCACATACATAACAGCATCACAGGTCCAATTTCTCCAATTTTAGAAAACAGTTGTTACCAATAGAGCTTGGGCTATAGGCTTGAGCCGTGAGAGTCACTCCCACTGTTATCCTCTCTCAAGAAAAGTATTGAGGTGGGATGGTTCTACAGGGAAGCTGAGTATTAGCCCACTTGTTCCCCTCTCTCCCTGAAACACACATCAACTACTTTAACCAACCTATGAGATCTTGTGGGTCAGATGCTCTAGAAAAGCTGAAGAAACATCACAAGACAACCTGGAGGGGGTACCTGCTCCCTTCAAGAATAAGGAGCAGGTCCTGGTAAGAATGTGCATATACCTCCAAGTAAACATACTCCTCATCTCATAAATATTTACAGGATCCATGAAGGGATCCCACTTAACCATTTGCTGATACAAGAATGCACAGAGACAGAAGTAAAAAAGAAGCCACATTTCAAAAAGTTTGTGGGCACCAAGAGGAATAGTTGTAAGGACGCAGATCGATACAAAACTCCACAGGACAAGCTCTCTGAAGATGGCCTCTATACTCCAAAGATCTTAGCTTTTGCACGTTAATGAATTTCTACCTTAAGTCCTTTCTAGAACATGGTTTATCAGTACATAATTACCTCCATATTCATTCCCCCCCTGGAAACTTTGGAACTATATTCTGAAATTTTACAGTTCTGTTAACGTCTTTCCTACCACTCAGCATTACTGAATATAGATAGACAGAATGTCTCCAGTTTAGAGATGGAGAATACGGAGTTTATTTGCCCAGATTCTGCACCAGTGGATGCTAAATTATTGCTGTCAAGAGCTCAGCCTTAGACTTGAGGTCCCAAGAGTCTGGCCTCCTATCTTATCTAGATATTTCTAGCCTCTTTTAGCACTTCATTCTCTGCATCCTGTTCTCCCTCAGTGAGAAATCACTCTAAGCTGGCTCAACCGTCTTAATGGATTATCAGGAGGAAACACTCACCCGTCCAGTTCTGCTGTTTCTATATATGTCAGACTGTAGGGCTCACTGCTAGAGAGTAATAGTATATCAGCCTGTGGTCAGAAAAGTCAGAGAAGATAAGGAAGGCAGGAAGGCAGACTTTTAACATTACAGTGTAACAAAAGCAATTACCTCAGGAACAGATGTTCATCTTAAGAATATTATAGACATTTGGTTTACTTTCTTTGTCTAGGACCCATCACTGCTACCACACACCCCCTCTCCAAAAACTAGTCATGTTTTACCTGTAGCTATGGTGAGAAATGGACAAGAACAAACTTCTTACCACAGGAGATGTTGATCTCTGGATGCAAAGTGAGGAAGGTGAAGGTCACCAAAAGGAGTGGTCACAGAAGTTGCTAAAAGGGTCCCTATTCAAGCCAAAAGAGAAAAAGCCACAGCCCAAAGAGGTACTCACCGTGACAACCTGATTATTTTCTAGTTTTATTATATCTCCCACTTGGACATTCATCCATTTGTCTGTCACTATCCTGCAAGAAAGTGAGCCTTGAATGCCTGCATGCCTGCTCTGAGAATTTCCCCACAGCCCTGTTTTGACAATCAAGAAGAAAAAAAAAAAAGCTGAGATGAACTCAAGGCTCAAAGGAGGACCAAACTGGGTTTGTGATACTCCTTGCTACAATCAAGAATGGGGCCCATTTCTCTTGACTTAAGACTATAAGAGTTTTCTAAAACTCTATAAAGGTATATGTAGACATACATGCACATAATTTTTCTTTAAATAAAAGCAATATATGCATATGGTAAAAAAAAAACATTTCAAATAATTAAGAAGTATGTAAGGACTTCCCTGCTGGCGCAGTGGTTAAGAATCCGCCTGCCAATGCAGGGGACACAGGTTCGAGCCCTGGTCCGGGAAGATCCCACATGCTGCGGAGCAACTAAGCCCGTGCGCCACAACTACTGAACCTGCGCTCTAGAGCCCGTGAGCCACAACTACTGAAGCCCACGTGCCTAGAGCTCGTGCTCCACAACAAGAGAAGCCACCGCAATTAGAAGCCCACACACCACAACGAAGAGTAGCCCCCGCTCACCGCAACTAGAGAAAGCCCGTGCACAGCAACAAAGACCCAATGCAGCCAAGAGTAAATTAAAAAAAAAAAAAAAAAGAAGTATGTAAAAGGAAAAAGTAAAGTCTCTTCTCTCCCCAAATTTTAGTTTTCCTTCCCCCAAGGTAGCCACTGTGAGTAATTTTTTGCATTTCTTTAGAGAAAATATCAATCCATATAATCCCATACAAGATAAACATTTAAAAATTACATAATAGACACATATTTTCTGCACTTTGCATTTTTTATTTAATAATATATCTGGGAGAACACTTATAGAAGATGTGGCTCATTCCTCTTGATAGCTAAAAAATGTGGCTTTTAACTAAAGATGTGCATGTAGCCAGAATTACTGAGAAATTAAGATGACAGAAATCACAACTTGAAAAACAAATTTTTTTCAATAGTAGCTTTGCTCAAACTCATGTGCTCTAGAAAAAGAAAGCCACTTTTTGGAATATAGACAACTCACCTCAAGTGTTACATCAGTCAAACATTCACTGGCTTACAAAGTCTAACCACTAGGGACCTGCTTGTGAACTCCTACTCTAAAACCACTCTATGACAAATTCTTCTCTTATAATCTTATAAAATCCAAGTGCTCAAGCTCCTTGGGAAGTTCATTTGACTAAATTCATTTGGTAACTCCCTAGCCTTGCAAATTTCTTATACACTCAGTTTTATCTTTTATTTCTATTACCTTCCTTTCTTTTTTAATTTTCTTTTTAATCACAACTGACTTTTTTGGTGGTATCTTATGGGAGGCTTCAGCAGACCAAAACACTTAGGGAAATAATCCACCATGAGTAAGAATCAGCAGACACAATAAATAACAGAATTAGATGCCCAAGCATGTCACATAATAGAATCATATGATTACAACTACAGCTGCTGGTATATATACAATGAAATCCTATTCAGCCATAAAAAAGAATTAAATTTTTTCATTTGCAACAAGGATGGACTTGGAGGGTATTATGCTAAGTGAAATAAGTCAGACAGAGAAAGACAAATACTGTATGATATCACTTATATGTGGAATCTAAAAAATACAACAAACTAGTGAATATAAAAAAAAAGAAACAAACACACAGATAAAGAACAAACTAGTGGTTACCAGTGGGGAGAGGCAATATATAGGGGTAGGGGATTAAGAGGTACAAACTATTACGTATAAAATAAGCTACAAGGATATATTGTACAACATGGGGAATATAGACAATATTTTATAATAACTATAAATGGAGTATAACCTTTAAAAACTGTGAATCACTATATTGTACACCTGTAACTTGTATAATGTTGAACATCAACTATACTGCAATTAAAAAATATGTTTTTAAAATATAGCTCCTGGGTATTCTGTAAGGTCACCATGAAAAAAGACTGGACCTCAATCTTGAATTCTTTCAGATTTGTACTTCTTTGCAATCATGATTCTACAAACACTGGTCACTTTTCCTTTCATACAATCTCTATTTGTTGAGTTCTTTCCCATCCCTTAAGGCCCAGCACAAATATCACCTCTTCCAGAAAGTCTTCCTTGATTCCTTTAGCCAGCTATGATTGCTCATTTTTATTAATTCCTATGATAATTTTTTGTACCTCTTATGATAATCTTCACATTTTGCCTTATATAGAAATCATGCCTGTCTCCCTCTATTCCTGCCAAAGGTAAATTGCTCAAATTTTGCAGGAATCCACAAAAAATACAAACATTGACCTAATACTTTAGATAGGTATGACCAAACACTACAGCAATGGAGTCAACACCAATATTTTCTTTAGATTGCTAACAAAAAGATGTCCTAACCAAAGGCTACAGTAGGATGGTCAATAAGCCATGTAGAGTCGATTGATGTTCTAAAGACAGGTGTCTCCATGCTGACCACTGTACTAGTAATAACCACTTGCACATTAATACCATGCCATAATTTATTAATTGCTTTAATATATATTATTTTGTTTTCATTTTCATAAGCATCCTCTAAGGTAGAGAATATTATCTTCACTTTATAGATAAGAAATACGAGGCCCAGAGAGGTCTGAGGTCACATAGGAAGTTCAGGGCATACTAGATCTAGAAACAAGTTCTTCTTATGTCCAACCTGAGGCTCTTTTCACTGTCCTGAATCACTTTTGCAAAGCACCCAGCGCATCAAGTTTTAGCAAGGCCAATCCTCTCCCAGAGTTGGTCCAACCTAAACTGGCTTCCCTAGGACTTACCTGCCATCCATCAGCAGCAGAACAGAACGACTGTTGACTTGATTGTCGTTTTGGTGCCTTTTCTAAAATTATATAAGAAAAAGTTCAGGAAATAGACATAAAGCAAACTGCATGTAGAAGGTTAATATTTTGAAGTATTATTCAATGTAGTTCCCCTTTTTTGTAATTCTCCCTCAGCCCCTTCCTTCACCCTCCCAACCCCAAGTCCTTCTACCATGAAAACCAGGCCAAGAAGCTGATTGTCTCTGAGAAGCTGGGGATGGAGGTCAGAAAAAGAACCAAGAGAGAAGAAAGAGACAAAATCTTGGCTTTAATATCAAGAGCCAAAGCCTGGGGTAATGAGAACAAACAACTTACGTCAAAAGCCACAGAGGAGAGAATGCAAAATGAGGGGTAGGACTAGAACCTTATACACCTTGGTAGGTGCAGTGAAGTTAAGTATTCACAAGCATGCAGCTACCTTCACCCCCAACCACATTCAGCATAAGAAGCCTCTACCATGGACGCAGTGAGGAAAGAAGAATAGAGGTCCATTCAAAGACCAAATAAGAAGGTGACAAATAAGGGTATGTCCTGATGCTACGACTCACACAAATCCCCTCCTTCCAGTTGAGGTTACTCCCTGCGAAAAGGGTAGGACTGGGAAGAGGGCAGAAAGAATCCTGAATTTGTCGGTTTATCCTAAGGAGACTGAGTTCTAAACCAGAAGTAACTAGGTGGGTTATCCTGAATTGGCAAGTTTACTTTTCAGCTTTCATTAAAAAGGGTTGAGATGGTGAAGTGCTGGTTATGAGCTAGATTGAGTTTAGTTACAGAATATTAAGTTATATTTTTGCACACCTGAGTTGTGACTGAAATTTCAACCACTATATGTGCTAATTCTGGTTTTAAAGAGTTACAGAGTTAGAGCTGGAGAAACACCCTGCTCTCAAACTTTGGTATGAAAATCTATCCTGTCAAAATCAGAAGGACTCTCTTAGGGAAGTTTCAAGCAGGTCAACAGGATGGACTTCCCAAATCCCACTAGTAGGCGTAGTGCTGGTTCCTCACCCTCACCCTTCCTTGCTGGGCCTGCTGTAAAGAAGCAAAGAGGAAGCCATGCAGCACTCACTGAAAGCCAGTTTCTCCCTCCAAGGCCAGGAAAGGAGTCAGCCTCTGTTATGTCATGATCTTTCTAAAACCAGAGGGTTGCTAGCTATGTGTACCTGATAGAACTGAAAGTTGGAAAGGGAAATAAGGGAGAGTTGGAGAGGAGAAGAGCAATGTGGAAAGGGGAGATAAGAGCAGGAGAAAGCAGGGGGGACAGAGGGAGGAGGGAAGAGGAATATGAAAATGGGAGAAGGGTGAATGGAGAAAGGATGAGAGCAAACCCAGAGAGAGCTAACTGAAGGAAGAGGTGGGTTATTAAAAAGGAGATGGAAGGAAACCTGGAAAAAGGTGGCAGTAGGAAGAAAGAGAAAGGCCTTGCATTACCCCTTTCTGGCCATGTATGGCTCACCAATCTTGGGCTTAAGGGAATTTCATATTCCTCTGGGATGGATAAGGACATAGGGAAAGGAAACACCTCTTTCCTTTCAGTGCTTCTTCCTAGCAAAGGGTAGTCCTGGGGAGTCCTTCTTGCCCCCCACAGCCTGACTAGGTACAGTGAGAGACTAGAGGCCCAGGAAGCCACTTCACCACGTCGTCGATGGCATCTTTCACTGCTGTTATGGACAGCACCACCATCAGGGGTACCACAGTCGTGTACCATGCCAAGGAGGAGATCTGGGGAATCAACTGAAAGAGGGACGGGGAGAGAAACTTGGGTCAAAAAACTTAAAGGACAGTGTATTCCCTCCCAATCCCCACCCCACCACCATTTCCCCCTCCCTAGATTTATAATAAATTCAACTATCCTAGTTGCTTTCCATTGTTGTAGCCTCCAGACAACCACCCAAAAATCAGGAAACACCTCTTAAGAAAGGATTAAAGAAGAGGAGATGGTAAATTGCTATGTATCTGTCCTGAACTCTAATACCTTTGTCTTGATGGCAAAGAGCCATTTCTCCTCTGATAATGAAGGTGCTGGGGGTAGGGCTGTAAGAGTGGACACAGGAAAACCACATAACCTCCCATGCCCCTCCAGCACAAGGGGAAATGAGATGATCCGTCTCTCTCTCCCAACTTGTGCCTACCCTGTGCTCTGCTTCCTTGCCCTGTGCTTGTGTTCTAAACCATTCTCCTCCCTCAGCACTCCAGTGTGTTAACTTTCTGTCAGGGAGGCTGGGACAAGAAGGAGGAATGGGATGGCAGCTGAGGTTGGGGTGAAGAGTCAAGTCTGTGGCCTTTTATGGTTAAGCTGAACTGTGGCCATGCAGCCATGATGAGGGAGCACCCCTTTACTCGGGACTTGGCGACCTTGTCCCCTTCCTCTTGTAGAGGCTTGTTTCACCCTGGCTAATCCTGACCACAGCTACTCTAGGAGACTGGCCTGAGACTCCAGCCATCCATTTGCCTGTTATCTAAAGAGAGAAGACATCTCTCAGTTTAAGGAGGAGAAGGACTGATTACATAACCTGACCCCAGAGAGGCTGATAAAATACTTTGTGGAAAAGGCCCTAAAAGGCAATACCTGTAGGAAAAGCAAAAAGAGGAAATATGCATTTGCAAGTCTCTGGAACTGTTCAAACAGGTTCATAGGCAAGAAGTTAAAGGCATTATATTTTGAGGTCTTGATGCTATTGTTCTGTGAGTAAAAGAACACAAGCACAATTAGATGAATGAAAGACCCCACCTCCCAGTCTTAACAAAAAGGACCAAGACCACTTCATAAAACAGGAAAAAGCCACAGCTTCCCAACATAGTGGGAGAAGGAGGGAAGAAGTGTTTTTCTCCCAACCCCCTTTTCTTTGAGGCCTAGAGAGGACTAGAGTATGCAAAGTTGGCAGAGCTGATCAATATGCGACATTTTTAGGAGGGGCAGGATTTATTTATGCCCTGAATAGAATTCTTTGTTTATTGATGCCATTGATAATAATGATGATAATAAAGTCAACAATAAAAACTTACACTTATTGAATAGTTACTATGTGTAAGGCACTATTCTAAGCATTTTATATGGAGCAACTTATTTAATTCTCACAACCACCATATGAAGGGAGTAATATACTACCAACTTTTGAGGATGCAGAAATTGAGGCACTGAGGTTAATTTATTTGCCCAAGACCACACAGTTACTTGCAGAGTTGAGATTGTGCTGTCCCTTGAGCCCCAGTTCACTTGTACAGCCATCCAAATGCTTTTTTTTCTTAGAATCAGAAATCTTTCAGTTTCATCTTACCCTATGACCCAAGGTCCTTCTCAGCCCTAAACAGCAGGCAAGTTTGCCATTTGTGTTAGCTCTACTCAGAGCTCTCTAATGAAGCTTTTCTTAGCCTGGCAAACCCACTTTGTTGTGCCTTTACATGTTGCTTTCAATGCTGAAGGATATCAGATGCCAAAAGCAAATTACTGTCTTTCAACCTTAGCCCACTGAAGGTTCCTGCACTGGTTGCTGTCAGCATTGGAGACTCACTTGCCCCTTAAGTGTCCTGACAGAGGTCTGAATAGTTTTGGCCTACATCTAAGCTATTATTTTGCTGAGTGAAAATGGGAACTTGCTACCTCTTCAATCCTGATCTCAAGATGTTGACAAGACCATCTTACTTTCTACTTTGGGGTCTTCAGTCGTTTGACCTAAGATGTGAGAGTTTGAATCTAAGAGCTCAAGAAAAGTGGAAGAATGAGACCAAATAATCCCCTAAGGACAGGGCTTCTCCCCCACCGTCTCCATCTATAGGGCTTGATGAAAGAATAAACCCACCTGCAGTCCTGAAATACAGATACTGCTCAAGTATGAAGAATCTCTTGCTGGGTCCTACCTTGGGAAGACATCTGAACTCTTCTGTCAGGGAACCAACATCATTCTGTACTAAGGCTAAAACTTGCCTTGGAAGGCTAGATAGGCTACTCAGTCAAGCCTTGCCTAAGGTCTATTTCCCTAGGGAAGGGAAGCTGGTCAAACATTTTAGCACTTAGGAGTTTAAAGATCCAAGTTAAACCTAGGATTTCCTTCGTGTTTCTCCATGATTTTCCAATTAATGATCAATCAAACACTATACATTTCTCAAGGTTTGCTCTGTTCACAGCTCTATTATGGGCTATACTAGTAGAGGCTGAAAAAGAGTTAAACAAGATCTATCCTGGAGAGCTCACAGGTATGTCTTGAAAGGAGTTCTAACTAAATGACCTCTAAGGTCCTTTCTAGCTCTGAGAGTAGGTTATTCTAACATAGAAATAGTTTTCTTTGATCATAAGATACTCTGAATTTCTTGGTGTCTAAGTCCAGACGACTCTGATACTTGGATCCAAAGTTCTTTTGATCTTTTGCCTTACTGAAGCAGCTGGCTTTCATTACTCATTTTCCATTTGATTTTATAGTTAATGTATTTCAGGTTTCTATTCATTTGGGTAGCATTTGTTTAGAAAACAAAGACAAAAGCTATCCCGATTCTGTCTCAAGATAAACATAGCAGTACTTCTTTACTAACTTGGCAACTAGAGTGTTTTGTTCTACTCTTAAATGTCAAACCAGAAGCAATATCTCAAGAATGTAGAACATCTGCTTAACTATGAAATTCTTCAGTGTTTGGTTCTTTTGGCATGATAGAGGTGGCAGATTTTGGTTTGGGCTATTTATTTATTTGGGCAGGGGTACCTGTTTGACTGCTAAAGTGGGGTATAGAGAACAGAAGGCCAAGTATATAATGAGAATCAGTAGTTAGGGGATTGAGAAGAGGAAAAGGAATAGGAATGGAAGTAATTAGAGAAATAGGATGAAAATGAGCAATGGATAGGCAGGGAAATGAAATGGTTGTTAAGTACATAATAGTCAAACCTGTTTATTTATTCATCAGCTATCCAGCAAATGTTTGTTGAATGCCATTTATGTGCCAAATATTGTGATGGGAACAGTAGTTACAGAGATGAGTGAAACTTGTACCCTTTTGTCAAGGGGTAATAGTTTCTTGATGAAAGAAAACTAACATTTTTTTTCCACAACCATATTTAACTCTAACAATCACCATGTATGGTGAACATTATTATGCTCTTCATATAGATGAGGGAACTGAAGAAAAGAAGGTAAATAATGTGCCTAAGGATACAAGGTTAATAAAGACTAGAGCTGTGTTCAAACTCAGGTCTGTCTGATGCCAAAACCTAGTTTTACTGCACCATAGAGCTTCTTATGTAGCTCTAGAAGGTAGAGAGGGGGAAACCTGTTCCCATGGCCATATCCTAAATATTGTTATTATCCAGAGCCTCTCTAACTCAGAAATCATAAATATCCTACAGAGACTACAAATATGTATATCTATGTATATATATTATATACTTATAGCACTATATATATATCTACATGTGCACAAAGTAACATATATGTAAAAATTGCTTGTAATTATAAAAGATTGGAAACAATCCAATGTCAATTTAAAAGGAAATGGTTACATAAACTATGCTTAATCTGCCTAGGAAATACTATGCAGTTGAAAAAAGAAGGAAAAAGCTCTCATGAAATTATAATTATGAAAACATATCCAGGACATACTGATAAGGTTCAGAATAGTTTAAGAAAGTGGGAAAATGAGAATATATATTTGTATTTGCTTTATTTGCACAAAGAAGCACTGCTGAATACACAAGAAACTCATAAAAGTGGTTCCCTATAGGGAGCAGAGATGAGGGCAAGAATAGGGTGTTGGAGCATGACTTTTAAACATATATCTTTTTATGAGTTACTTATTTATAAATAAATTAAAAAGTGAAAAAAGAATCCAATAGAAAATGGGCAAAGATCATTAACAGTAGTTTCCATAAAAAGAAATACAAAAGGCTAATTAACAAGAAGAGATTATTGCTCTCACTCAAAATTAAGGAAAGATAGATGACAAAATGTCATTTTTCATCTAAGAGTCTGGCAAAGATAAAAAAGATTGATAATATCAAGTTTGGCAGGAATATGGAGAAGTGAGCAGTCTTTACTATAGGTAGAAATATAAATGGATATAATCTTTTTAGAGGGCAATCTGGCAATATGTATCAAAAATTTTAATGTGTTTTCCTTTTGACCCAGCCAATTCACTTCAAGGAAACTCTCATAATGTATATTCACACAAATGTGCTGAAGTATATGTAGTACAATGGTGTTCACTTAGGACCATTTATCATAGCAAAACACTGGGGAAATTTTTTTGGAGGGGACACCTGCATATAAATAGAGACATTTAAAATGATAATAAGAAACTGGTTGAATAAATTAAGGTATATTGATACTATGGAAAACTATGCTGCTATTAAATGAATTAGGAAGGTCTACACATATTGTCATAGAGAGATGTCTAAGTGAAAAAAGAAAGTTGTAGAACCATGCTTTCATTTGTGCAAGCTACAATATTTCTTTTCTAGAAGATATATATAAAACCCAAAATTTGAGACACATTCTCCCCTGAGTCTAGGTCACCGTATTAATTTGGTTTCTGGGCCCTCACTGTACCAGCCCTCATTGTATAGGAGCTTGAAAGAAAGTAGAACCTATGTTGTAGAATCTACATCTACAGAGAATTTCCTTCCTCACTGACAACGGGGATTATTAGAGGAAAATACTAGCCCTCTCCTGAAATAGCTAGAGACCTGATACTCACCGGATATCCGAACAGACAGTTAAATTCTCTGTTGTTGGCTTGCAGATACCTCTCTTGTTCTGAAAAAGAAGAGAGAAATGATCTGAAGGATGCCCCTCTGTAGATCAGCCTGGGATGCTGGCTGCTAATGAAGACTTCACTAGCTTCTCACACTTTCTCACTGAGGATATCTGCCCACAAATAGGATTTTGTCTCTCTATTCAGAGAATCAAGAAATACAATAAAAATAGAAACCCTAAAGTGTTTGTTGAAGCTTTCTAGAGGCAAGAGGACAAGTAACTTCTGAGGAGTTCTCCACCATTAATGCTTCTAGTAATCCTAGATTATGTTTCCACAGACAACAAGCTGGTGTGCACCAACATTACTGCCAAACACAGAAACCCAGTTCTCCTTCATAAGTTAATTACAGAGCCATAGTTTAAGATATCTGAGGTTCATTCCAAGGCAGCCTTTCCTAAACTTGCTTGACTAAATTTGAATTAATAAATAATTACTGAGCATCTACTGCACAGAAACCAGTGTGCTGGATGCTGTGGGGAGATAAAAAGATGAGTAAGGCAGAGTCCTGACTTCAAGGGACTTGCAATTTAGTGGAGTCAGCCTGATAACAACAACACATACAAAATCATCACATCAAAACACATAGGTGTTACAAACTATTACAAGTAGCCCATTATCATGTTATGAAAAGTATTAAAAATGTATATTATCAATAGATCTTTCTGTCCTGAATAAAACATTCCTATAGCCTCTTCGATTCTTCATTGGTTCAACAAGCATTTACTGAGTTCTTAGCAGGTGTCAGGCCCTGTGTTATGAACACTCACATACGAGTTTTTATGTGAACATGTTTTCATTTCTCTTGGGTATAAACATAGGAGTAGAATTGCTGGGTCATATGGTAACTCTAGTTTTAACATTTTGAGGAACTGCTGAAAAGGTTTTCACAGCAGTTGCACTATTTTACATTCTCACTGACAATGTATGAGAATTCCAATTTCTCCATATCCTTGCCAACACTTGTTATTGACTGTGTTTTTCATTTTAACCATCTTAGTGGATATGAAGTAATATCTCATTGTGATTTTGATTTGCATGTTCATAATGACTAATGGTGACATTGAGTAACTTTTCATGTGTTTTATTGAACATTTATATACCTTCTTTTTTGATTTGTTTTTTTTTTAATGAGAAAGGAATTTTTAAATTAATTAATTTTGGCTGTGTTCGGTCTTTGTTGCTGCCTGAGGTCTTTAGTTGCAGCGAGTGGGGTCTACTCTTTGTTGCAGTGCATGGGCTTCTCATTGCGGTAGCTTCTCCTGTTGTGGAGCACAGCCTCTATGTTCGCAGGCTTCAGTAGTTGCAGCACGTGGGCTCAGTAGTTGCGGCGCATGGGCTCTACGGTGTGCAGGCTTCAGTAGTTGTGGCGTGTGGGCTCAGTAGTTGTGGCTCGTGGGCTCTAGAGTGAAGGCTCAGTAGTTGTGGCACACAGACTCAGTTGCTCCGCGGCATGTGGGATCCTCCTGGACCAGGGCACGAACCCGTGTCCCCTGCATTGGCAGGAGGATTCTTAACCACTGCGCCACCGGGGAAGCCCCAAGATTAGAGTTTTGACTAGAGATGAACACAAATAAAATTTTATTCACTAAAATTCTGTGGATGGAGTGAAAGTGGTTTATTAGAAAAGGCAGAGCTACCTCCCATGGGAAGAACAGTCAGGTCTGGAAAATCACACTTCTTTCCTCAGGGGGCTAAGATGGTAGACTTCTGAAAGCTGAGGAAAGAGCCGATGATAAGACAGGGACTTTTATAGTTCTTCATGTAATTTCCTTTATTCCTCCTCTGGTTGTCAGCAAAAATGACTAAATATCATGAAATCACCACAAGACTAAATTTCTTACAGAAAATATAAGGGGCCAAAGTCTGCACAATGGGCAGTGCTTGAAGTTCAGAGATTTGCACAAATTGTAGGAAAGGTGAAACTGGGATGTTTACCTCCTTTTACTCAAGGATTTGAGTACACAGATTTGGAAATTACACCGATTAATCTGGAGAGAGTTGACCTTTTTGCACTATTAGTCCCCCATCCAGTAGCATACTACATCCCTGGAGGGAGACTGGGGTGACCCCAGGAAGCCATTTCTTTGTGCGTGATGATCATGTCTGTACAATCAGCTTGCTAGCAATACATAAACAAGTGGCTATAAGTCTTCCCTGGGCTAGTTTACCACCCAGTTATGCAGCTTATAGTTTGTTCTCCTGGACTAGTGTATTTCTTTCTTCTTTCATTCTTGTGATTACTAGGATTAGCTGAATAAAGAGAGGGGAAGTTGAGATGGGACTGATAGGATGTTTTGTTTTGTACTCTGTTTTGACTAGTTAGTGGCTTATTTACAATCTGGTGATACAACAGCTTCTGCTAACCATTATAATTTAGGTTATCCAAAGCAGTGGAACATGTATGGCTCAGATAATTTAGCTGTGTCTAGGATGTAGAGCTGCTGCATGGCCGATACTCTTTCTGCAGGGACTTTCTCAGGGGCCCAGATGGCTGCCTGATTAGGACAGAGTACCAGGATAGTACTGGTGTTTCGACTGACGTTGAGATTTCCAATCCACGAGCAGGCTACTTTTCTACTATGTTCATACTCAATTTGCTCAGGCATTGGTGAATAAAATCAGTCTCTCTCATGCCATTTGCCCCTCCAACCATACCCAATAGACCAGCACAGCCCCTCAGTTTATTCAAAAATATTATTTTATGCCTCTTGATAAAGTTCTAATATTTTCTTATTGAATTTCACATTTCTTATTAAATTTAATCCTAGATCTCACTAACTATTTTTTTAACTTAATAAAGGTCTAGCAGGTTTTCCCAGCAATTTATCTGGGTGCAACAGGCTATTCTCTCTCAGCCCAGCAACCCCAAGGGATACATGGAGTTGAGGCTCTGCAAAACAACTAAATGCATACGTCCCTCTTTGAGTTTAGGAGTAAAGTAAAGCAGGTAGATCCCAAAGTTCAGAGCCTGAGCTGGTGGAGACAGATTGAGACTTCTAAGTGGGGGACGGCATTAACCAACACCTAGTTCTGGCTCTTTGATCCCCGACCTACTATGAAAGAAAAGGGAAGAAGAAGGAAAGTAGGATTTTCACCAGGGAGGGAAGAGCAACTGAAGGCTAGAAAGTTGGTTTTCATAAGATGCCTCTAAAAAAAGGAAAAGCAGGAACAATGAGAAAAGTGGTTAAAACTTCAGTTTGCACAAGCATCTAGGAGAAGAAACTAAAAGTCTGAGAGAAAAAGAAGACAAGCTTAAGGAAAGAAGGTAGCAAGTCATGTTTGAGATAATAAAGGCAGAAAAAAATTTTGGATGAGATAATGAAAGATTAATTCAAGATTCCCTAGGGCTTGTGAATATTGTTGAGAAAAGACTGTGATGACCAAGTGTTTTCCCCATCACTTGTTAATTCAAAGTTTATTTCTGTTTGGCTGAAACAAGAGAGACAAAATGTGAATTATGGATGAGAGGTTAGAACTACAGAAGATTGAAAATTAGCTTAGACAAGGAGAGTCTAGGAGATGGTCTAGTTGAAGTAGTCATGGCTATGGAATTCAAGGGGACAAACACCTAGCTCTAACCTATGGTGACTGTGGAAAATGCATCCTTCATTGGGAACTAAGGGTTGAGTCTACAGCCTGTTCAGCGAAGACCTGGTTTCACAAGGACCTGTGCTGAGAGCTGGCCTGAGGGTGGTAAAAATCACTGAAATGAAAGGGTCAGACATCTTGGTGAAGCAAGGCAACTTGGTATTATAAAATGTGCAGTTGACTTAGAGTTAAAAACATGGCAGGCTTCCACAGTGGTTAAGAACATAGGAACTCGGGACTTCCCTGGTGGCACAGTGGCTAAGAATCTGCCCGCCAATGCAGGGAACATGGGTTCAAGCCCTGGACCGGGAAGATCCCACATGCCGCAGAGCAACTAAGCTCGTGCACCACAACTACTGAGCCTGTGCTCTGGAGCCTGCGAGCCACAACTACTGAAGCCTGCACGCCTAGAGCCCGTGCTCTGCAACAAGGGAAGCCACTACAATGAGGAGCCTGCGCACCACAACGAAGAGCAGCCCCCGCTCACTGCCACTAGAAAAAGCCTGCAGGCAGCAACGAAGGCCCAACGCAGCCAAAAATAAATAAATAAATAAATTTATATTAAAAAAAAAAAGAACATAGGAACCATATTCAATATCTTGTAATAACCTATAATGGAAAAATAATCTGAAAAAATATATATAACTGAATCACTTTGCTGTATACCTGAAACTAACACAATATTGTAAATAAACTATATTTCAATTAAAAAAAAAAAGAACATGGACAATTGAGTCAGACTTCCAGAGTTCAAATCTCAACCTTTCACTCACCAGCCACATAGCCTTGAGGAAGTTACTTAACCTTTCTGAGACTCATTTTCTTCATCTGTAAAATGAATGATAATAATACCTACTCATAAAGTTATTGTGAGGATTAATAAATTGAGGCATGCAAAGCACTTAAGAACAATTCCCAATACATCAAAAAATGCTCAGAAAATTTTAGCAGTTCTAGACTGGGCTTTGTGACTAAACTGTTAAGTGACTTAGGGCAAGTCATTTTCCATCTCCGGGCTTTAGTTTCCTCATGTGTAAAACGGGATAGTAAAATCTACCTTATATGCTAATATGAGGGTTAAATGAGATGGTACTCATTAACTGTCTACATAATACCTGACACATCAAAAGTACTATTAAATGATATTTTTTTGTCCTTTATCTTATGCTATGTCAAGGAGATTCCACAAGGATCACTGATACAGTTGTCTGTGCTCAAAGTAGATTTTGAACTTTCAGCTATCTCCTGTGGATATACTAAGCTGACTCAGCCAGTGAAGAAGAAAGGGTACAAAAGCCACAGTCTAGTGATGGAAAATCCCTTGGTGGGATGTTAGTAGAAGAGAAGTGTCAAAGTAGGAGAAGCCTCTAAGTATGTACTTAAGAGTTTTGAATCAAATGCTAGAGTGAAAAACATAGCTCTTATGCAATCTTGATGTAATCCAATCTCAAGTTTTAGGAGTTAAAGCTACAGAAAATTGGAGATGCACCCAGAGAAGGAAATGGCAGAAACTAAAAAGGAAAATGGGCTCTGTAAGAGGGAACTGGAAGAAGTGGCACACAGAAAGAAAAGGAAGCAGGAGGAAGAAGGAGGGAGGGAGAAAAAGGAAGTCAGGCTAGGTGGTCAGGAGGCAATCAGTCTTAGGAGGTTCTGAGCAAATACCTCCTTGCTCACAGTGGGAAAACAATCACAAATAGGATTTTCCAACTAAAGACAGAAGAGCAGTGAGATGACCTTTAGGAGTACAAGTCTCTAACCAGTAGATTAGTCAAGGTCCCCTCTCCTTACACCACCAGACTCCCAGATCAAGGAAGCCCAGGTGCTGGTGAGAGAAACTCAGCAATAACCCCCTGCTGTCATTCTAGATCAACAGGCCTAGGTGATTTCACCCAAGTCACTTAATGCATATGACTGAAACTCACCCATCTCTAAAAATCAAGAGAGTGCCAGGGGAAGGATAACTGACCAAGTTCTGGAATTTCTGCTCAAATTAGTTGGAATCAATTTACAGTAGGAATTCTGGAATTTCTTAGATTCCAAATGATCACGATTTATCCTAGTAGTCAAAAAGCATAATGGGAACATTATAGCTATCAGTTGATTTAGCTGCCCATATGGCTTCCAGTCTTGGGTACACAAGAACATTTATATTTCATCTCTCCAGACTGCATCTCTAAGATATCTTGAGTGCAGTCACCAGATGATATTTCTATCTAAAGAATGGTATGAAGAATAGCTAAATGACATAGCTGAGAGTCATCATGGGAAAGTCCAGGGTCAGCGGTCCTGCGGAAGAGGCAGTAACTAATTTGCTGTCTCATCACCATTTCATTACGTGTTTCTGGTTCAGTCTACCCATTGCTATGTCTCATGGTTTACATTCAGCTCATTTATAATACTTCTAATACCATCTTCTCCCACTAAACAAAGACCTCCTTAAAGATAGAGACCATGTCTTTTTTACTTTTTTCTTTTCTTTAAATCTCTGTATCCCACTGGTTAGCTCAGCATTAGGCCCTGGATTTAACACATATTTGTTGAATGAACAAGCACACAAGTGAATAGATGCTTAGAAACACATTCTGTTGAATCATGGTCAGATTTCTGTCCAAACCCCTCCAAAGGAGAATAATCACCTCCTCCTCCTTGTGGGAGTATCTATATAATCACAGAACAGCTGGACTGAAAGAGAAACCCCAGCTAAGACTAATTCTTTGTTGATCTTTCTAAGGTCAGCAAACAGGAGGATAATCAGCATGACTGAAGAGGGTGGGTAGAGTGCAGTGTCAAAAACAACCTGGAGAGGAAGCTCTCTAAAACCTTGAAGGTCATGAAAAGTCTAGTTCTTGAACTACTGTAGCTCTCCTGTTACCATGCCTCTGATCATCCTCTGTAGCTTCACTAATTCTTCTGTCCAAGTTTAGCAGAACAAGACTAGAATTGCTCAAAGGACAAGACACTAAAGAAAAGAAAGATAGTAAAAAGCAAAAAGCAAACCCTCATTTATTAACAGGATGTCATACAAGATTGATTTGGCTGACACAATTCAGAATGTGCTCAAAACCAAAGTCCCCTCCCCCTACTCCTCTTGGAGACCTTTGTTTTTTTCCCCTTTCCTCTCCAAGGGAGAAGCTGACAGAAACATCAACTGGGAGATGGGAGTTGAGAGTGGTGCTTTACCATTCTGACCTCATTTGAAATGTAGAACTAATGATTTCTCATCAATGTGGCAAAGGTAAAAACCATCATGTTTGACTGAACTACCAGACATCACTTTCAGTGCTTCTCAATCATAAAACTTTCCTTGGGATAGGAGATGAGAGGTTGGGAAAGTTATGATAAAGGCCATCAGAAACAAAATGCCATTCACACAAAGCTGGACCTAAGAGCAAAGCTTGGTGATGCCAAAGAAACAATTTAACTATAAAAGATTCAAAATTTAATTCCCTTTGTTTAGCATTGCCAGATTTAGCAAATAAAAATACAAAAACAAAATATGTCCCAAATATTACATGGGGCATACTTACACTAAAAAACTATTCATTGTTTACTAAAATTCAAATTTAACTGGGAATCATGTATTTTATCTGGCTACCCTGACTTTTACTGAGGTCAAGAAAGGTTCCTACAAATTAATTCAATTGTTGCTTTAAATTTTCTAAACAAACAGAATTCCAGAAACTAGCTCTAAAAATTTTAGATGTCTGTTTTATTTTAAGTAACTTTATTGAGATATAATGTACATTCTATACAATGCATCTGTTTAAAATAAAATGTACAATTGAATGGTGTTTGTTATGTTCACAGAGTTGTGCAACATTGATGTCTATTTTTTTGTGTTTATTTAGATGTGGTGTTGCATAGGATTCTATTACTAAGGCTCTGATTAATTTTCTGCCCTACTGCCCTGCAATATCTATGCCCTCTTCCTTCGTACTATTTCTTCTTCTGTCCTTTCTTTCTAGTTTCTCCAACTTAGTTTTTTTTCCTTTGTGATTACACTTTTTTCTTTAATTGTTTTTCAAATCACCAAAGTAAAGCAAACATATTTTACCTGTAAAAGATCCAAACTCAAAAATATATAGAGAAAAAATGTAAAGTTTCCTTTCCCACGCCTTCTCCCTTTCCTAAGGAAACCACTGTTAACAGATTGGCGTATATCCTTTGGGGGTCCCTTCCTTAGAGTATTTACTTACAAACATATACATATACACAAACACCTATATGTGTTTTTTAAACAAATGAGATGCTACTATATGTATTGCTCTGCTAGTTGCTTTTTTCTTTTCATAATATGTATTGTAGATCTTTCCATGTCAATACATACAAGTGTATCTCACCCTTTTGAATTTACTACCTAGTATTATTTAACTACCTATCAATACTTATTAATAATTTTTACTGTTGTGTTGTGGTAGTGGTGATGATAACAAGGATGATATTTGTATCAATATATGTGTATGGGTGGTAAAGCTGAGGGAAAGGAGAAGTATAATAAATGGGACAAGCTTGTAAACTCTCCAGGACAGAGGGAACTCTGTAGGCACTGGGCTAAGTAGATAACTTAGTAGATAAACTCAACATATATGCAAAACAGTAAAGTAAAAGTTCAAGGCAGGATATTAATAAGATTTACAGTGAATTGTAGAAACCCAAGAGAATTGAAGTCCACACAAAAACTTGTACATAAATGTTTATAGCAGCATTGTTTATAATAGCCAAAAAGTGGAAACAATGCAAATATCTATCAACTGATGAACAGATAAACAAATAGTCGTGTGCCCATACAATGAAATGATATTTAGCCATAAAAAGGAATGAGGTACTAATATATGCTACAATATGCATGAACCTTGAAAACATTAAGTGAAAGAAGCCAGTCACAAAAGGCTACATATTACTTGATTCTATATATATGTGTATATGTTATGCATATATCATGTGTAGAATAGACAAGTCCATACAGATAGAAAATAGATTAGTGGTTGCCAGTGGCTGGAGGTGGGGGGAATTGGGAGTGATTCCTACTGGGTACGGGGTTTCTTTTGGGGGTGATGAAAATTTTCTAAAATTGAATTATGGTCATGGTTCACAATTCTGTGAATGTACTGAAAACCACTGAGTTGTATGCTTTAAAATGGTGAATTTTATGACAAGTGAATTATATCTTAATAAGGCTATTATTTTTAAAAATTATAGAAATCAAGCACTATAGGAATTCAAGAAGGAAAGATAATGTCAGGGGCGTGGGGGGCACTGGTGGCTAGAGTTGCTGGAGAAGGCTTCATAGAGGACTTGCACTAAACCTAAAAGATGAATATAGATTCAATATATTGATAGATGTAGGGAACATGGATCTAGGCAGAAAAAAAGAACTTAATGAAATTTTCAGCACTGAGACTAGACAAGTTGTATGATAGTACAGTAGGTAGGAAGAGTCTGAAGGAGGGAGGAAACAAGGCTATAAAGTCAGGCTTTTAATGCAGGCTAATGACCTTAAATTTTATCTAGTAGCTGACAAGGAATCCCAGAAAGATTCTGAGCAGGGAAAAATGTGATAAAACCGGAATTTCAGAAAGATTAATATGACGTATTTACAGAGGAACAGATTGCAGAATAAAGACTTAAAAGATTGCTGCAATAATCAGTGCTTGAAACAGTGAGAGCTTGAACTAAGAAAGTAGTGAAAAATAGAAAGGAGAGAGTAGGTAAGCAAAATGCTGGAACCAGTCAACATCCACTCTATGTACTATGTGTTTTCCAACCAGAACAGGCTGATAGCCTGGAAAAGGGCAGAGTTACCTGCCAAATACTGGTTTTGCCACTGTTATTTTGTTGACTCAGGCCAACAGGATGCACCAGGATTAACTGCTCACTGCTCCAAACAGCACAAGCAATAACTCTACTGCAGTAGGTAGACTTAGCCTATCTGAAGGAATTCAGACCAAGAAAACTGGTTCCAATTACTTTTCATTGGTAAAAATTTTGACTTTTTGAAATGATCCACATTTATAAACATTCAAGTTCTTAATTATCTTCCTGAATGGGAGCACCAAGCTCTTATAAATTACTTTTTACATAAACGTTTACCTAGTATTTACCATGTGCCAGTGCTTTACAAACATTACCTCATTTAATCCTCACAACATCCTTATGAGGTAGCACTAGTATTAGCCCCATTTTATGGATGAGAAGCTGTAGCATAAAGAAATTAAGAGATTTTCCCAAAAATAACAGTAAGTGGTGGAGCTAGGATTCAAACCTAGACAGTATGGCTCCAGAATCCACGGTCTTAACCACTGTGCCTCCCATATGACCTTGACTTCCTAGCACTTACCGTCGATATAATTTGACATTTCTCTGTGCTATTATTTAATGTCTTATTACTTAATTAAAGGCTGTCCCTCAGTAAACCATAATCTCCATTAGGTCTGGGATTCTGTCTAGTTTTGCGGCTATTGTATTGCCAGCATGTAGCACAGTGGCATTTGGTGATCAATAAATATTTGTTGAATAAATTAATCAGTCTTTATTGACTATCACATTCTTCATTAACCTTGAACTTACTGCCCCCTAAAGTATTTTGTCCTCTATATTTTCTTTTCTTAAAAAGTTATTTATTTGTTGAAGTATAGTTGATCTACAATGTTGTGTTAGTTTCTGGTGTATAGCAAAATGATTCAGCTATATGTGTATATATATTCTTTTTTGGATTCTTTTCCACTATAGTTTATTACAAGATATTGAATATAGTTCCCTGTGCTATACAGTAGGACCTTGTCATTTACCTATTTTGTATATAGTAGTGTGTATCTGCTAATCGCTAATCCCAAACTCCTAATTTATCCCTCCCCCTCCTTCTGCCTTTGGTTACCATAAATTTGTTTTCTATGTTTGTGTTTGGTTCTGTTTTGTAAATAAGTTCATTTCTATCATTTTTTTAGATCCCACATATAAATGATATCATATGATGTTTGTCTTTCTGTCTGACTTACTTAGTATGATAATGTCTAGGTCCATCCATGTTGCTGCAAATGGCATTATTTCATTCTTTTTTATGGCTGAGTAATACTCCATTGTGTGTGTATATATATCTATATCTTCTTTATCCATTCATCTGTCAATGGATGTTTAGGTTGCTTCCATGTCTTGGCTATTGTAAATAGTGCTGCTATGAACATAGGGGTCCATGTATCTTTTTGAATTATAGATTTGTCTGGATATATGCCCAGGAGTGGGATTGTTAGATCATATGGTAGCTCAATTTTTAATGATTTGAGGAACCTCCATACTGGTTTTCCACAGTGGCTGCACCAATTTACATTTCCACCAGTGTTGGAGGGTTCCCTTTTCTTCACACCCTCTCCAGCATTTGTTATCTGTATATTTTTTGATAATGGCCATTCTGACCAGTGTGAGGTGGTACCTCACTGTAGTTTTTGATTTGCATTTCTCTAATAATTAGCAATGCTGAGCATCTTTTTCATGTGCCTACTGGCCATCTGCACGTCTTCTTTGGAGAAATGTCTATTTAGACCTTCTGCCCACTTTCTGATTGGGTTGTTTGGGGTTTTTTGTTGTTGTTGTTATTGAATTGTATAAGCTGTTTGTATATGTTAGAAATTAAGCCCTTGTTGGTCACATCGTTTGCAAATATTTTCTCCCAGTCTGTAGGTTGTCTTTTCATTTTGTTTATGGTTTCCTTTGCTGTGCAAAAGCTTATAAGTTTGATTAGTACCATTTGTTTATTTTTGCTTTTATTTCTGTTGCCTTGGGAGACTGACCTAAGAAAACATTGTTACGATTTATGTCAGAGAAATGTTTTGCATATGTTCTCTTCTAGGAATTTTATGGTGTCATGTCTTATATTTAAGTCTTTAAGTCATTTTGAGTTTATTGTTGTGTATGGTGTGAGGGTGTGTTCTCGCTTCACTGATTTACACTGTCTTCCATATTCTCTGTTCATAAGAAGATGCAGGAGAAATTGGTCAGTTAGCCTGTTTTCCTCAACCCTCTCTCTTTCAGCAGTTCTGAGAGTAGGAGAGGACTTCTTGCTTTTTCCTTCTGTTGGGAGCTCCCTGACTTCCTCTTCCTAGAACCAGGGCCTGTGCCCTTGGAATGGGCTCCTTCCAGGAATCAGACAACTGCATAATGACAGAAAGTAAAGAAGGTATAGTGTGGCGTTACATCAGTGACCTAATTTCATTCTCTGCACCTTCTCCACTCCTCAAAAGGAAGCCTAAATATAGAACTACAGTCTGGCTTGCTTTCTCAAAATTTTATGTTAGAAGAAGATTTCTTTTTTCATGTCAGGCAGCTTCATTCTTAAAGGTGGCTTGGGTGTGATTACCCCAGCTCCTTTTAGTACTTTGAAACACCACAGGAAAGCACGGAAGTGGTACAGAAATCCTCTCTAACACCATAGCCAGATCCACTTGCTCTGTCTGCAAAAAGTCTGCAAAAGATGACTTAATTAGCCTCAGCAACTGCTTTTCACATTAACCACTTCTTTTTTAGCAGGAGGCGGTTGTGAAGGATGGGGAGAGGAAAAGGAACACATGCTTTCCTGATGAACTTCCAAATAAAAGTACAAAATAAAATAAGAGTACAGATAAAAGAACAAAAGATGAGCAAGTATAACTACTCAAATTAGAATTCTCAAATGACAGAACAAGGGAGCTTGAAATTGTAAGTACAAAGTATTTACTTCTGCAAAGTGTATTTCCTTTCCTGGTCAGTTCGCTAAAATGGTAGTTTGGTAGGTTGGCCAGTCTATTTATCTGTCATACGTGCAAGTGTACACACATGTGCGTGCATGTGTGCACTTTTTAGAGGCAACAATAATGACATACAGACTTAGAGTTCACCTACCTCCATTTTGTTTGTCCTCACTTTCCTTTTCAAATACAGACATTGCAGAGTAGTTCCAGTTAAAATTCCCTGGGATTTCTGTAAAGGAAATAAAAAAATTTAGAAGGGGAATTTCTCATTGCCAATACCATTTTACTTAAATGAATGTTTAAGAAACTTGGAACTTGATCTCTGAAATCCAAAATAAATCTACCTCTAAAATACATATGCTAAATTTTAGAATTCATTTCATACAGCCTTATCATAAAGTTATATTTCCAAAACTTGGGAAACAGATTCCACTTCCTGGCAACCAAATCTAAGCTGATAACTATAATCTGCCAGAAAAATTAGCTGAAACTTGGAAACAGGAAAAATAAATCATTGGGTGATCTTTTAGTGAAGTTCTGGGCTTACACCTTTGATTAGTTTTCTGTTGGACTATTCTATAACCCCATAGGGCGGCAGTTAACTTGTAGATTTTCATCTAATATAGATATAAATATTTTCTCTCTGGTGGAAAAGATAACTCCAAAGGTTTTGATTAATGTACTTTAGGACTTTAAATAGTTTTGTATATAATTGAGAAATCTTAACTTTTTTTTAATGAAATTGCCTATATATACACAGCTCCTAAATTTTTATTTGAACTGGTCTTAACATCTTACTGGTTCCCTCGTTAATTAATGAGTTAAATAAAATCTGTGACACCTGTCCATTTTATATTTACATGAGAGTCATGTTTTTTAACCTTTTGAAAATTATGCTTTATCAAACCCCATGACTATGCTACACAGAAAACCCTTCTATCTCTCCATTCTTAACCCAATTCAAAAAAGGCCAAAAAAGTATGTTTATTTTAATTAATTAATTTCTTTCAGCTCTCCTAAGTCACTAAGTATGCATAAGCCAAGACTAGAAAATATTACATGTATTTTCATCTTAATTATCCCAAACAAGATTAGATGGGACAAAAATCCATAATTTGCGGGGGAGTGTTAAGTCTAAGTAAAAGAGTATTTACAGCCAAGGGATGTTTGGCTGTCAGAAAAAAAAATTACCTGGGCAACTGTGATCACTTTGGAATGAGAATGCATCTTCCAGTTCTGCCCTCAGTGAGTCCCAAGTGACCTCATTAAGGATACAATTCATATTTCAATAATCTAGGCAGAGTTGCATCAAATAACTTTAGGAGCCAGGGAGTTAATAGCAGTTAGGTGTAAAACAACAAGAAATGAAGTGCTGGGCATCGTGACCAATTGGTGAGTGCATGCTTCCTATAAAAGCATCCAAAGTTTTTAAAAAGTAAAATTAAATATTGTGTAGGCCGAAAAAATTTACTTGTGCTGCAAATTTTGTACCCCAACCTAAGGTCTGTTTCTTCTGTCAACAGAATCTGTGTGTTCCTAACGAACGTGAGCAGTTCTAATAGCATCACTCTCTAGGCACCCAGTCCTACCTTCAGTTGCCTGAGAATTCTCAGGGACCCCCACAGTAGGCTTGGGGTTCCTACTGTTGAGAAAGGAGAGCCAAGGATGGGAGGTCCTGAAGTTCTGGATTCTCTCCAACCCCTGCAGGGCCATCGACAGCTTTGAGAGGGTAGCCTGGCCAAATGCACACAAGCAGCACAGCTTGGAATTTGAAATGGTTGTGACACTTAACAGCCAGCCAGGGACCTGAGTAATGACTATTTAGCTGGAACCAGGCACTCACCCAATCTTGTGACGCTCTCTACACGCACATCACATTACATAGCTGCCAACTGGAAAATACATTTAAGCTGTTAAACTCAGAGGAGGAGGAGGAGAATGTGAGGGTAGGGAAGAAGAAATGCGATGTGGGAGGGAAAAGGGAAGAGATGGAGTAAAAAAAAAGGATTAGGAGCTAGAGAACTGGGTTTCATTTCAAAGTTTGCTACTAATTAACGACAATGTGACTTGGGGCAAGTTATTAACCACTTCATGCCTTAAATTTCTTCTAAAGTGAGAATAATTTTTTTTTTAAGAAACAGAAAATAAATTTAGCAGATACAAGATGGAGAAAAATCTGATAAGGAATAAATTTGCCAGAGAGAGGTTTAGAGGTAATTATGTATTACAAACTAAGTACAACGTTAGTTTCCATTAGGGAGCTAAGAAGAACTGTGAGAGGATTAAATTAAATAATGTATGAAAACGTCTGCCACAGTACTTGACACAAAGTAGTCAATCAACAAATGGCAATGTTTTAAAATTTTAATATACACACCCACCAGCTTAGTAAAAAAAAATTTAAGTCTAATAATATTGTGCTAGAGAGAAAGTGGAACAACTGGAACACTTACATACTGTTGGTGGTATTAAAAATTGGACAAACTACTCTGGAAAACAATTTGGCCTTATCTAATAAAGTTGATGGAGAATTTACCCTATAACCCAGCTAGTCCATCTTATTTATATACCCTAGGGAAACTGTCATTATATGTCACATACGAAGATGTGTGCAATAGCACTGCTCATAACAGCAAAACTGGGAAACCAACCAAATGGCTATTAATGATAGAATAGAGAAGTAACTTGTGGTATGTTCATAAAATGGAAAGCTACATAGTAGTGAAAATGAGTGAGCTAAGTTATACATATTAACATTGCTAAATCTCTGGAATATAATATTTAGGGAAAAAACAAATTGCAAAAGTATACATAAAATATTATTCCACTTATGTAAAGTTAAATATCATGTAAAACTATATCATCAGGGATAAATACTTTCAAGGTAAACCTATAAAGAGAAACAAGGGAATGAAAAATACCAAATTCAGGATAGAGGTTAGGGAGAGGGAAGGGGATGGGATGGAAAAAGCATACGGAGTGTTTCAAGCTACATTTGTGCTCATGGTGTTACTCTTTACAACTTACACATTTGTGATAAACTTTATATCTATTCAATATACGATAATAACAAAAGAACTAAAAAATTAAAGTGAACATACCAGATAGGAAATACTCTTCTTATGAGGAAGAATAATTACTCTGGAGAGTAATTTTTTTTATAATTTTATTTTAGTTTTTTCAGCTGCGTTGGGTCTTTGTTGCTGTGCACGGGCTTTCTCTAGTTTCATTGAGCGGGGGCTACTCTTCTTTGCGGTGCGCGGGCTTCTCGTTGTGGTGGCTTCTCTTGTTGCGGAGCACGGGCTCTAGGCATGCGGGCTTCAGTAGTTGTGGCACACGGGCTTAGTTGCTCTGCGGCATGTGTGATCCTCCCGGACCAGGGATCTAACCCGTGTCCCCTGCATTGGCAGGTGGATTCTTAACCACTGCGCCACCAGGGAACTCCTCAGAGAGTAATTTTTAATTAACACTTACTAAAAGAGTTGGCCCAATTCAGGTTACTACATAAAAAAATTTTTTTATTTTGAGATAATTTTAAACTTACAGAAGAGTTGCAAAAATAGTATAGAGAATTTCCATACACTCTCCACCCACCTTCTTATGTTAATATCTTACATAACAATTAAACCATTAACAAACTAAGAAATTAACCTTGGTATAATACTATTAACTAAAGTACAGAAAATATTTATTTTTTACCAATTCTTTCCACTAATGTCCTTTTTTGTTGTTGTTGTTCCAGGATCTAATCCAGGATCCCACATTACATTTAGTTGTACGTCTCCTTCCATATGTGACTGTTCCTCATTCTTTCCTTGTTTTTCATAATCTTGAGAGCTTTGAAGGGTATTGGCCAGTTGTTTTGTAGAAGGTGCCTCAGCTTGAGTGTGATGTGCCCTTCTCATTGCATCATATCAGGGGATACATGCTGTCATATGGACTCCTAGTGATGTGAACCTAGAACGCTTGGTTAAGATGGTGTCTGCCAGAACTCTCCACTGTAAACTTACTATTTTTCCCTCTGTAATGACATGGTTATAGAAACTAAAGCTCTTTCACTTAGACATGAGAATCTAAAGGTAGAAATAAGAGGTTCCACCTTGAGCTGATAATCTCCAAGCTGCCTAGACCTTGAATTGAGTCACATAAAATAGAAACAAGAATGACCTTACTAAAACTTGGGGTTGAGGGTGGAGTACTGGTCTACTGATATTTTTAGCCTATAGAGTTCCGATTGGTATCACATTGCAAACCAACCTCAAGTTCCCCCAAGCCACAGCTGTGATTCTGTGCTGCCAACATCCTATACCCTCCCCACACTTATTACATACAAAAACTGGCAAATTTACTAAGTACAAAGTATTAGAGAAAGTCTTTATATATTTAGCTCAGTCTGAAAACTACATAAACTAAAACACAATGCAGTCTAGCAATGGCATATTTGTGATATAAGAATAGCCAATAACTCTTAGTACTAGAATATCATAGACTGCATGCACGTAAGTCATTATTGGCTTTCAATGAACAAATCTGTCTTCCAGAGAGTAGAGTTCTTTACCAACAAAGGAACAAATCCCTGGTTGACTTGAAGGCTTTTGGGAATCTGAGGAAAGGACTCTCACATAGAAGCAGATGTGCCTATCATCCCCTGACTAAAATAAGAACTGTGTTTTCCCCAAAACAGTTGTGTAAAATCATGGAAGCTTCCAGTCTACTCCATTAAGGTTTCTCTGCGTTAGCTATTATAACCGATGCACAAATCTCCAGAGTTACTCCAGAAATCAATATTCCCCCAACCAATTCCCACCCCATGAATCTAGCAAAGGTAACAAAAGTTTTCTTTTTAATTTTTTCCTTTTTAAAAAAAAATGCAACAGAAGCACATATACTAAATAAATAAATAAAAAGCAAGCCTTACCCTGAAATGCTTTTAAACGGCACAGCCTGAAAACTGCCAGGACTCTACACTACACCTCTCTTCTCAGTTACAGTTCCTGCCTTATCCCCTCCTTATTTCAACCATAAATTCTTTCTGACTGGAAAACGCTCTAGGAAAACAGAGATCTTCTAAACTTAGTAACTTTAAAACTCTGGGAGGGGTAGGAAGACGTTGAAACATCTACTAGTCTATGAAGCCATTTAGATGACTAGATCTCCTTCAGCTTCCTACGTCTGATTCCCGGCTTCTGGGAACTTGCCAAATTCTTTTTTTGTGGATTTTGAAATTCTGTTTCCTCTAGATAGGGAAAATGAAGAGAGTTTCAAAACCCTTGTTTGCAAACTGCTTCTTCCAAAGGTGGTTCATGGACCCCTCATAACCTTTCAATTAACTTGGATTTGGTTTCAAGTGGTTTAAAGCAAATAGGTGAAGATGAATATAAAACTAACTTCAAACACAAAATGGAGTAGAAAAAAACCTGCAAAACACTATAGTTTCTTAGCCACTGCTTTCATTTTCAAACTCATGGTCTTCCCCAGGAGTTACCTGCTCAGCCTATGAGGCAGGCTTTGTAAAGCTACTGGGAGCTACAAAACCCCTCTTTTCTGCCTAGAGCTTTAAATTGGGTCTGAACAAATATTGGAGTCCACACAATCTCCTTCTGGCGCTTGTAATTTTGCAGTCTCACAGAGAAAGCTCCTTACTCGGTAATATAATACTGATACTTTGGGATAGTTTATTTTCCCTTTCTTTTAGTCTATAAAAATGAGTCAGTGTTTATTAAGCGGGTCTTAACTGTTTTGCACGTATATGTAGTTAACAAATATCTACTGAGTGGAATCTTAGAAATCAAGTGCTATGTTCTTTTTTAAACAAATTTTATTTGTTTTAAAACTGGGGACAAGAGTGAGATAATAGAGTGCTGACTGTTGGGGAGTTTGAAAACTCCTGTTCTGTTCTCAGCTGGATTCCTAAATTATTTGTACCTAAAGCAAATGACTCTTTCCTTCAGTTCTCTAGCTTTTCTCATCTATAATAAAGGGCAATACCTGTCACTTCCCTTTGTCACCCCCCCCCAATTTAATGCAAAGCAGGGGTTTTTCAAATACTATTATGTACAGCAAGGAGGTTTCAGAACCCTTTTCTGAAGTGGATTAAGGGTAGAGGGGAGCAAGGAGGAGGAAAAGGGTACTCCCTCTCCTTCAACTTGAATAACTCTGATTTTATCTGGGATTTTCCTATACCCTAAATTGAAAAAGTAGTCTCTCCTGCTAAAAACAAAGTTGGAAGATCAGCTGGTGCTTTGGGGGTAAGTGCTTATTTGAGCAAGTTAAAATGTACATTTGTAGATGGAACTCAACCTCCAGCCAGGCCAGGTGCAGTTCAAAGTCCTTAAACAGCCTCTCTCAATGTACCTAAGATTGGCATCTATGTGGTCTTGGCACAAATTCCCAACAAAAGCTGGAACTTCTGGGAACCACTGAAGATATTTCACTTCCTCACCTCCATCTTTTCTATTCCCACAGTCACCCCATAGTTCATTAAGACACTTTGTCTTCTCCCTTGTTTTCATGACAATTAATTCTCCTGGTTTTCCTCCTCCTGCCTCTTTGACAGCTCTGCAGTGTGATGTAGTAAATTTCCGCTGACCTAACTCTAAACCCTGGAGCCACCCAACACTGTCAAATGTATGACCTTGGTCTAATGAGATAATCACTCTGAACTTCTCCTTATCTCTCACATGAAGATAATCACTTCACCTTGGTTGCAAGGATTATATAAAATAAAGTATATCAAGCTTTTTTTTTTTTTACAATGCCTTGCACATAATAGGTGCTCTTCCCCCAAGGCATTGTTCTTATCCCTGTTTGCTGTGTGTGCTTTCCCTGAGTTATGATATATCCTCTCACTGCAACTCTAGCCCTGGCTCCTAAAACTATCTCTAGTCCCAAACTTAAACTGTTGGACATTTCCTCTTAGATGCTCACTCTTGTCTCAAGATAAACATGTTCCAAAATGACATTTCTTACCTTCCCTGATTTTAAGCATATCTGATCCTCTGCCTTATTATTCTGTAACTCTTTCATAAAATTTAAGAGTTACCACCTATTCCTTCTCTGATCACCTCTCAGGTTCTATATATTACATTTGAGGGTCTCTTGAAGCTACTACCCCCTTTCTAATCCCACTAATATCATCAGATTCTTTATACCTTCCTCCTGGATTCAATATCCTGATATTTGCTTCCAACTTTTATAAAGTACCCACTGCTGCCCGAGAGCAGAACACTGATCATGACTTCTTAGCAGCTCAGAAACCTTCGATGCCTTCCCATGGGTTACTGAATGAAGTTCAGATATATTATCAGCGACACTTTCAAGATGCTCTAATTTGAACTGTTCTCTCATCTTTCTATTCCACTATTTACCTTTATTCAAACTGGCCTATGTACATTTCCCTCTATATGGCCCATGCTTTCCTGCATCTATGCCATTGCTCACACTGTTCCTTCCAAGCAAGGGTAATGCCCTGCTCTGTATCAGTCAAAATCTTTCAAAGGTTATTTTACAAAGGCCTGCTCAAATCCCATGAACTTCTCAATGAAGTTTCTCTGCTCCCCCAATCCAGAAATAATCTTTCCCCCATCCTAACTCCCATACCATTTGGTTGATATTATTTTCCTAAAACTAATAGTTTTCCTTGTGCTATAATCATCTTTTTTTTAAACATCTTTATTGGAGTATAACTGCTTTACAATGGTGTGTTAGTTTCTGCTTTATAACAAAGTGAATCAGCTGTACATATACATATACCCCTATATCTCCTCCCTCTTGAGTCTCCCTCCCATCCTTCCTATTCCACCCCTCTAGGTGATCCCAAAGCACCGAGCTGATCTCCCTGTGCTATGTGGCTGCTTTCCACTAGCTATCTATTCTACATTTGGTAGTATTTATAAGTCCATGCCACTCTCTCACTTTGTCCCAGCTTACCCTTCCCCCTCCCTGTGTCCTCAAGTCCATTCTCTACATCTGCATCTTTATTCCTGTCCTGCCCCTGGGTTCTTCATAACCATTTTTTAATTAAAAATTTTTTTTAGATTCCATATAAATGTGTTAGCATATGGTATTTGTTTTTCTCTTTCTGACTTACTTCACTCTGTATGACAGACTCTAGGTCCATCCACCTCACTACAAAAAACTCAATTTCGTTTCTTTTTATGGCTGAGTAATATTCCATTGTATATATGTGTCACAACTTCTTTATCCATTCATCCGTCAATGGACACTTAGGTTGTTTCCATTTCCTGGCTATTGTAAATAGTGCTGCAATGAACATTGTGGTACATGACTATTGTTGAATTATGGTTTTCTCAGGGTATATGCCCAGTAGTGGGATTGCTGGGTGGTATGGTAGTTCTATTTTTAGTCTTTTAAGGAACCTCCATACTGTTCTCCATAGTGGCTGTATCAATTTACATTCCCACCAACAGTGCAAGAGGGTTCCCTTTTCTCCACACCCTCTCCAGCATTTATTGTTTGTAGATATTTTGATGATGGCCATTCTGACTGGTGTGAGGTGATACCTCATTGTAGTTTTAATTTGCATTTCTCTAATTATTAGTGATGTTGAGAATCCTTTCATGTGTTTTTTGGCAATCTGTATATTTTCTTTTGAGAACTATTTAGGTCTTCACCCATTTTTGGATTGGGTTGTTTGTTTTTCTGATACTGAGTTGCATGAGCTGCTTGTAAGTTTTGGAGGTTAATACTTTGTCAGTTGCTTCATTTGCAAATATTTTCTCCCATTCTGAGGGTTGTCTTTTCGTCTTGTTTATGGTTTCCTTTGCTGTGCAAAAGCTTTGAAGTTTCATTAGGTCCCATTTGTTTATTTTTGTTTTTATTTCCATTTCTCTAGGAGGTGGGTCAAAAAGGATCTCGCTGTGATGTATGTAATAGAGTGTTCTGCCTATGTTTTCCTCTAAGAGTTTTATAGTGTCTGGCCTTACATTTAGGTCTTTAATCCATTTAGAGTTTATTTTTGTGTATGGTGTTAGGGAGTGTTCTAATTTCATTCTTTTACATGTAGCTGTCCAGTTTTCCCAGCACCACTTATTGAAGAGGCTATTTTTTCTCCATTGTATATAATTATCTTTTTGAATTTCATCTCCTCTATCAGATTGGTAAGTGTGAAATGCCTGATTAATTTCTGTATCCTCTAAAGCCCTAGCACAGGGCCTGGCTTCTAAGTAGGAGATCAGTTAAAAAAATTTTTTTTGAACTTAAAAAAAGAATAAAGACCAGCAACAGGTGAGTTCATTAACAATATCAGACCATGGAAAACCTTTCTGAAAAAATACATGTTACAAGATGTCTCCTGCTAATAACTTCATCAAGACAATTGCCATAAAGAATACAAACACTTTATCTGGTGGTGTTTAAAGTCAGTTCTAGGATCTGTACATCTCGCAGTTAAAACCAATCCAAAGACACACTCCCCTTAGCTGCCCTACTTCGTTAGATACAAATATGGCAGCCAAAAAGTGGGGAGCGTCTGTGACTAACATAACACCAAATCTAAACCATGAGGGATTTTCGGGCCCCACATGTCACTTCTCTGCTTGTGGTCTGTGCTCCATTATTCTACTTCACAGCAGAAGGCAGAACATTTCTAATGCTACCAGGTCAACAAACTGTGGTAATTTAAGTCACTCCAGTATGAGGTTCCCAGTCCCCATATGTCCCCAGGAAACCCTGGCTTTGAGACTAAACTGGGAACATCCCTGGATCAGTGCCAACTACAGTTGTCAAGTGGTTTTCTCACATCATATGGGGTTTTATTGGGTCTAAGGAGAGCCACAGAGGGATCAGAGTCAACTCAATTAAACTAAACCCAAGTGAAAAGAATCACATTGCCTTCCACTCCCACCAGGAATGTCTGGGCTGGGAGCCATCCTGGATCTTGCATGGCCTCTCAGGGTCACTCTGATTCTGAAAATTACAGAATTTCACAATTGGAAAAGCACTGGGAGATATCTGGTCCATCCTCCCACCCAGAGCAGTCATTCCTTGTGTTCAGCAACCCTGGCCACCTTGCTTAAATACTTCCAGTGAAGAAGAAATCACTGTCTCTCAAGACAGCCTCTACATTTTCAGACAGCTCTATTTATGAATTCCTTTAGTCATTAAATTTCTCCTGACTTCTATAAGCCCTGAAGGCAAGCAAGCACCAACAGTAGGGCCTGCCTAAATTCTACCGTTATCTTTTCCCATTTGGTGAGCACTGACATGAACAAGCATCCAGCCCTTGAGTGTGCTACCTTATATATTACTCTTCACTCATCATCACCTTCCATCATGTGGTAATGTGGTCAAGTGTACTGGGTGCTGTGCCCCAGGGTCCTGAGCCCTGAAATCTGGCTGATCCACCTACTACCTGAGCAGCAACCAATACAACGAATCATGAGCACCTTACTTGTTTTTCAGCACAGATCTCGGACGTCCTAGCTTTGCTGCTTGCCCTGATTCTTTTTCTTTTTCTTTTTTTAACATCTTTATTGGAGTATAATTGCTTTACAATGGTGTGTTAGTTTCTGCTGTATAACAAAGTGAATCAGCTATACATATACATATGTCCCCATATCTCCTCCCTCTTGCGTCTCCCTCCCACCCTCTGTATCCCACCCCTCTAGGTGGAGACAAAGCACTGAGCTGACCTCCCTGTCTTGCCCTGATTCTTAAATGCACCCCACTGCAATCTTATTCAACCTCAAACCCTTTTACGGATTTCAATTCTCTATTTTATCTCTCAGAGATTTACAATAACCTTACTCTACATATTTCAATTCCAGTCCAACAAATCCAAATCATGTGCTAGCCGAACTGGTTGGGCCTACCCAGACAAATGCTGTCTAAAGCAAGAGTAACAGTTCTGCTCATTGCAGTTCTAACAACGGATTGAGCAGGTGGGCACAGTTATTTATTCTTACAGGTTTTCTCAACAACTCTAATTAACAGAGAATCCTGACAACCCTGAATTTCAGTAACTTCTGATGGACTTCTGGGTTATGCTTAGTGGTCAGTTGTACCATTGATCTCAGGGAGCTGTGTGGTGCTTGATAAGGAAGCTACAGGATCCAAAAAGACATATATAGTAGAATTTGCGAGCCAGATTTTAAACATGCTCACCCATGCCCTTGAAAGAAAGTTAACAAGAATTCAACATTCATGAATGTTTAACCATCTATGGAAATATTCTCTGAAGTAATCTGCTTAAGAGATGATTTTAAAATGTGCTGATAAGATTAAAGTACAGCCTAAATAAATCTCAGCATGGGGCTTAGGTCCCTTTCTAGAAAGGGAGGCATGAAGTTAAAATAGAACTAATCTAAGAGAAGCTCTACTTATTAAAACCAACATGCTGGTCATGACAGAGTGAAGAAGTGACAGTTTTTAGAACAGAAAAGACTGAAACATTTATTACTATTTCAACCACTGCCTGGGGAAAAGTTTCTATGATTATAATGCCTATCAGAGTTACTTGGAAAGAAATATCACTAGAACAGAACAGACTATCACACTATCAGAATACCGTATCTTAATGTAAATACCACACAGCTACATCCAGTTTTCTTTGTTGTAATTCTGGGATCTCGAATTTGGTTTCCTGGGTAGAGGTGACCACTAGAAGGCAATGCCCTGAATGTTACAAGATTTCCCATAGTAAAACTTCTAAATTAGCTGTTTTGTTGATAAATTGTTCTTTCCAGAAAGCAAAGAGTGAACTAACTGATCCCCTGGGACCTGTTCACTCCCAGGACAAGCTGTAAATTGAACCAAATTTGTAAACCCTTGGATTGGTGATGACTACATCAGGATATAGATTTGAGAGGCTTGACCTTGGCAGTTTGTTGTCTCAGTCTCACACTCTCTCACCTCTTCACAACAATATGGTATTTTGTAAAACACAACGATTAGAGACTCAGGAGATCTAAGATTTTAATTCAACCCTGTTAAGACTACTCTGAGTCTCAGTCTTCTCATCTATACATGAGAAGTTTGGACAAGATAATTTCTACTGCCCCTTCCAGTCTTGGAATCATTCTTGTTATTAGAAATAACAAGATTTCAGTAAGGTGCCTAGTTACAAAATAAATTTACAACTAAACAGCCCTTCTAGATACTTATAAAAAGCAGTTGGGAAAAAAATGGGAAAAATGCCATTTAAATAGCAACAAGATTTAAAACATCTAGAAATATGCCTAACAATAAATGTATAGATCTATACAAAAAGCCACAAAGTTTTACAGATGGCCACAGAAGAAGACCTGAATTAACAGAGAAATATCATGTTCCTGAATAGGGAGACTCAACATTGCAAAAATAAACTGTCCACCAGATTAAGCCATAGATTCAATGTAATCACAACCAATGGAACTTTTCTGAACTTGAATAAATAATTTAAAAATGTATCTGTAAAGAGAGCACTCATTCACTACCTTTTCCAATCAGGGTTTCCTAGAGAAGGTATAATTTCATGAGTTTTTTGAATAAAAGGAAACACTTGTATACTTTCTGAGGGCAAAAAACCCCAATTTATATTTGCTTTAATACATCATCAAGCCTAGCATATAAAAGTAGTTCTGTAAACCTGGTATTCTCAGGTTTAATAGTTGTGGAAAGTCAGCTTTCGTGAGCAACCTTGAAAGCTCACACTGTAGAGTGATTTTATGGAAGCATAAATCTGAATTGGGTGCTCTGTGAAGTTAGTGTGCAGTACTCAGTAAGATAGTAGGTGAGCCTGGCTGACTGCCTAGAATTTGCATCTCAAAGAGGCTGCTCTTTTTATGTGTGTCTATTAGCTATCATTTATGTAGTAATTTTCATTTAAGACCCAGAGGTTACTTACCTTTTCAGTTATATTTTATTTTATATTGATTTATTTTTATTCAATTATATTTTATTCTATGGGAAGAATTACACACTACAATGATATTCACAAAGTTAGTGACACCTGACAATCTCATTCATGAATGGATGCACGCACGTACATACACACACATGATGGTTGGCTGGCCATAAGGCTCTGAAGAAGCAGAGGAAGAGCATGAAAAGTTCAGAGTGGGAACAAAAGTGGCTAGGGATGAATGGTCAAAGATCAAAAAGAAAATACAGATTGGGGGAAATGAAAGGAGACCGCAGAAACTTGTTGAAGTTTAAATGAAGTGAATAAGGTTACAGAGAGGTTCACTAATTCTTTTATCAAATGTGTCAAGTATTACACTAGGGCTAGGGAATGCAGAAAAGGATCAGACACTATCCCTATTACTGCCTTGAAGTGATAGTAGGGGAGACATACAAGAAAAAATTGCTGGGGGCTTCCCTGGTGGCGCAGTGGTTGAGAGTTCGCCTGCCGATGCAGGGAACACGGGTTCATGCCCCGGTCCGGGAAGATCCCACATGCTGGGAAGCGGCTGGGCCCGTGAGCCATGGCCGCTGAGCCTGCGCGTCCGGAGCCTGTGCTCCGCAACGGGAGAGGCCACAACAGTGAGAGGCCCGCGTACCAAAAACAGAAAAAAAAAAAAAAAAGAAAAAATTGCTATATAGTGTGGTGGGTAGTATGACAGAGGTAAGGACAGTGTGTTGTGGATGTGCGGAACATCTAAAACAGATTGTACGGATCTGGTAATGTTTCTTGGAGCACTTCCTGAGCTGAGTTTTCAAGCATAAATATAAGTTAGCTTAGTGAACATGGTAGACAGAGTTTTCCAGGCAGGGGTGAAGAACAACATATGAAATGGTATGGAGTGAAGTACACTGCAGAATGCCACTGAATACTTTAAAAGGTGAGTTAACATGATCAGACTTGTGATTCAGAAAGATACAGCATCAGAACGGAGTCTAGCTTGACTGATGGCCAAGAAATGAGATAAGACGCTACTATTTGTAATCCAGAGGAAAAATAATGAATAGGTGAGTTAAGGCATTTGTAATGGGGATGGGGAGAAGGTGTTACGTTTGACAGTTTTTATATATGAGGTAAAAATCAACAAAGTGGAATTTATCTTGGTGAATTTACTAAAGTCCAGGATCTGGACTTCAGTTTTTAGACTCAGGAATTTGGTTTTGGCTGCTCATTGAGACTGAATCCATAATTCACATTAACATCAATAAGGTTTTAGAAGCTAATGTAAAACCAGAATGGTAGATGATTATTTGCAATGAAATAGGTTAACTGCCCCAGTGACTATAATATTTACTTTGGCACATTCAGACATTTTCTCCTTGGAAAAACACATATATGAGAAAACAATCATAATCAGAAGGTTGCTTGATCAACATGGAATTAGAGGTAGGGAAATTAAATTGTGTGTTTTAAACATTTAATAACATCAGGCCACAATGCAGAGAGAGGAATGTTCAAGCTTGTGGGCTACAATCTCTCCCTTGGACAGTACTTGCATAGGCACAACCAAAGTAGGCTTCTCACTTTCCTGTTTCTATTTTGTCTTTGTTAACTAATAGCACTTCTATGAATATTCTTTAGACAAATATATTTAGTCAACTCTTAATCTGTCCAGCTGGACTTTTATGGGTGATTGTTGGGTAGCTTTGCCTTGATTTGTGTTGATGTTACCATTTAATTCTCAGTCATAAATCTAATTTCCCTTATTTCCAAGATCTTAGAGATGAAGGTGGAGGAACAACTGACCTCTCAGTCACCATTTACTTCCTACAAACTTCAGGTGAAAGATGAAAAAGACAATGGAACAGAGAGGGAAATGGGTAGGATCCAAACAAAATGTAGCTTACAAAGAGAAGGCTCTTAAAGGCAATTAACCATAGGCTGAATACATAAAATTTCATAATTCAAATGAATCAAATTTATATGCAATTTACATATGTATATCAAATAATCACACTGTACACCTTAAACTTATACAGTGTTAAACATCAATTATATCTCAATAAGGCTAGGGACAAAAAAAGAACCAATCATGTACATGTTATAGTGAAATACATAAATGATCAAGAGTGTGAATGGGGAAGATAATTAGATCTAATGATACAAACAGATATAATGCAAAAATGATAAAAATGGGGGAGGGGATAGTAAACAAAATGCCAAAATGGTTCTGAGGGAGGAGTTATTGTAAGTAGAGAAGTCAAGAAAAGCTTAATGGGAAAAGTGGCATTTGTCTTACAGTAGCAGTGAAAGTCTTGGTAAAAAAGATTCAAATCATTTTTTCCCTTGATAATCACATAACCTTTTAAATCAAAGATATGTCATATTAATTAAGAATTTATTACTTATGAATAATTGTATCTAGTTATGAAAAACTTTACGGATATAATTTGAAACATTTTTTAAAATGATAGATACAAAGGGAAAAGATAAGCAGAAAAGTAAATAAGGTGTCAAAGCTTAGTAATTGTGCATAGACCTCTGTGGTCCCAGGATTTTATTGTTACTCAAGATTTCCTTGTTTGAATGGCTCATACAACTCAATAACAAACAAACAACCCAATCAAAAAATGGGCAGAAAACCTAAATAGACATTTCTCCAAAGAAGACATACAGATGGCCAAGAGGCACATGAAAAGATGCTCAACAGTGCTAATTACTAGAGAAATGCAAATCAAAACTACAGTGAGGTATCACCTCACACCAGTCAAAATAACTATCATCAAAAAGTCTACAAATAACAAATGCTGGAGAGGGTGTGGAGAAAAGGGAACCTGGTGGGAAAGTAAATTGGTGCAGTCACTATGGAAAACCGTATGGAGGCTCCTCAAGAAACTAAAAATAGAGTTGTCATATGATTCAGCAACCCCACTCCTGGGCATATATCCGGACAACACTATAATTCAAAAAGATACATGCACCCTTATGTTCATAGCAGCACTATTTACAATAGCCAAGACATGGAAGCAACCTAAATGTCCATCGACAGATGAATGGATAAAGAAGATGTGGTATATATATACAATCGAATATTACTCAGCCCTAAAAAAGAATGAAATAATGCCATTTGCAGCAACATGGATGGACCTAGAGATTATCATACTAAGTGAAGTCAGACAGAGAAAGACAAATACCACATGATATCACTTATATGTGGACTCTAAAATGTGACACAAATGAATATATCTACAAAACAGAAACAGACTCACAGACATAGAGAACAGACTTGTAGTTTCCAATGGCGAGGGGGTGTGGGGAGGGATGGGTTGGGAGTTTGGGATTAACAGATGCAAACTATTAAATATATGTATAACTGAATCACTTTGCTGTATACCAGAAACTAACACAACATTATAAATCAACTATACTTCAATAAAATAAAATTTCAAAAAAAGATTTCCTTGCTTAGATCTTTTGGAGGTCAAGCAGTTTTCTTAGTAGTTGGCTCTCTCAAAGGGATGACCAAGAAATTGAAAAAAAAATTTTCTTAAAAGATATATTTGGTCTTACTAACCCATGGATTTCAGAATTTTATAATTATACAATTCATTAAATTTCATTTTATTGCTTTAAACCTGCTGGATCTTTTATTTTAGTAGGAAAAGATTTAATTCACTACAGCAGTAACTAAGGGAGTAAAAACCTCTCAACTGTTATACTTTTCTCCCCCACCTGTTCCATCTCTCTTCATTTCATACTCTCACAAACCCTCCTCATTCTTTATACAGAACATTAAGTAATGCTCTTTGCATCTGATCATCAGAGCTAGATTAATCAGTGCTCTTTAAGAAACTCCTTTAAATCTGTGAACCATGAATAAACCACAGATCACAAACCTTTTGAAGACTTTGTTTTTCCTTAGCACAAAAACTATAACAAGAAATAACAGAGAATCTCATCATTTGCATTTGTTTAGGTTTCATAGTTTATAAAAATCATCTCATTAAGCTTGAGATATAGGGAAAGATAATTACTCATTTACAGTTGAGAAAACTAAGGATCTGAGAAATAGTAAGTGGAGAAAAACAGACCTGGGAATCATGCCTTTTGATTCTAACCCCTGCAGTCAGAAGGCCCATTCCCATCCTTTGGCTGAACATTTCTCCACTTTTTTTTTTTTTTTTTTCATTTCTCCACTTTTAACCAGAGATTCTTTTTGCTCTGTACAGTGTCTCCCATTTGTTCAAGAAAACGAAGGTCTAATTTCCTCGGCTATCTTGGCTGAGCCACCACATGTGGCCACCCAGGTTGTACACTGCATATCTTTACTGGTCACCATTCACAGACCACAATGGAAACTGTGTCCCTGGAGTTGTACAGTGTCATGATACTGGTATTCACTTTCCTAAATACCTGCTTACAAGGCCTGTACTAGTACTTCTATCTTTAGTACTTGGTCGGTCTCATAGTAACAGCGTGGCAAACCCTCAAGCAGTCGTGCTCAGAGAGAAGACAGTGGTATGGGAAATGAAATATTATACATAAGTAGCTTTGGATCTGTGACTTTTTTAGTAGCAGATTTAGTTTCCTAATTATGTTGGGTTTAGTTCATGCCAAAAGTGTTTAAATTGGAAACTCCTTAAGGACTTGAGAATGAAAGCAAACATATTAAAGGCATGTTGACCACTGGGCAGCCAAAACTAATGACAAGTGTCTGTGAACTAAAAGCTTAGGCATTTTACTTATGTAGGCAACAGGAGAACTCTATTATTAAATTTAAGAATCAAAGAGGTAACATTAATTCACAGCTCACTGTGTTGTCAGCACTTACATATCTTTTTTCATTTAACCCTTAAAATAACCTTATGATTTGTATACCATTGTATTGTTATTTCCATATTACAGATGATGAAACTAAGGCACAGAAAGGCTAAGTAACTTGCCCAACATCACTCGCTAATAACTGGCAAAGCTAGTATGGAACACAGGTAGTCTGATTTCAGAGCCTGTGCTTTTAATCACCGTATTATGATTAATATCAAAATGTATACCAACGACTAGGGGATAACCAGGAGTAACAGGAAAAATGTGGGAGAAAAGCTGTGAGAAATAAGATATAAAGAGAGAGGAAGCCCTCTTCTATTCTGTGTTCCCTAACGTGCAGTCACTCTGTATTATAACAACCCTTCCCCCATAAAGTTCATATTTGGTAGATAGCCAGCAGTAAGCAACAAGTAACCAATGAACAGCCAAGGTAGCAACGTGAAATCTATGCACTAAAGTTAAGTATTTCACTTACAGAATAGTTTCTTAGGCCCTTAGAATCTGTTTTTTACTTATTTTACACACAATTGTAATAAGGAGAATGACTGGTTTATAGCTCCAAAGAAGACCCGACACAACAAATTAGAAGAATTCAAGGGATAATATAGGCAGACATAACAAGAGCAAGAAGTAAAAAGAAAGAAAATTACACAAAATAAAATGCAAGAATTCAAATATCATCAGTACTTTGGTTTTAAAATACATCCACAAATTCTTTGGTACTCCTCTCTTCAAGAAGTGGAGCTTCAGCATGGGCTAGACCCAGTGACTCTTCTAACAAAGAGAATATGGCGGCAAGTGACTTTGAGACTAGGTCATACAAAGCACTGCTGCTTTCTCCTTGTTCTCTCTCTTTTATTACTGGCTCTGGGAGAAGGGAGCTTCCATGTCATGAGGATGTTCAAGCAGCCTGTGGAAAGGCCCATGTGGTGAGGAACTGAGGCCACCTGCTAACAGCCAGCTGAGTGAGCCGTGTTGGAAGGGGGTCTTCCAGCTCTAGCCTTCACATGAATACAACCCCTACCTAAAACCTCATGAGAGACTGTGAGCCAGAACCACTCAGCTCAGCTGCTTCTGGATTACTAACTCTCAGAAACTGTGAGGTAATAAATGCTTGTTATTTTAAGCTGCTAAGGTTAGAAAGTGTTTCATCTAAAATGGTTAAAATAGAAATATTGCTGATTAGAAAATACATTTTGTTATCTGAAAAAAATAATTTATTTCCCCATGATGTTTATGTAGTTTTTCCCTTTTGCCATTCCACTCACTGGGAATCTTAACTCTTTGTTAGTCTATAACCTTGAAGGATGGGAATCATATTTTCTTTCCCTTTGCATACCTTCCAAAAAGCTTAGGGACTGAGGCTCTACACACAGTGAGAATTAGATTACCCTGTCTTTATGTAGAAGTAAGGGGCCATGAGATATTTCAGGTTATTTTCTTCTCTTTAAAAAAGTTCTTTTCCACAAATAATACATTAGTACATTCTCGTTTTAAAAAATTCACACAAGACAGAGGTGTATAAAGTAAAACATTAAAGTCCCTTTTCACAATATCCACCACTGCAACCCACTCCCCCTTCCAGAGGCAATCACTGTTAATGGTTTGGTATTCATCTTTCTACAACTTTTTCTTTGCATTTACACACATTTATACAAATACAGTACATAGTTTCAGAATTTTTTTCGCAAATGGGATCATATATTATTATTCTGTAATTTACTTCTTTCACTCAGCAGTAAGCCTTAGAAACCTTTCCATGAAAATAAACATGTATCTACTTAATTCTAAAGTAGATATAATTTATTTAACCATTTCCTTACTGCCTGACTTTTTTGTGGCTATAAAGAATGCTGCAATGAATATCCATCTACATGGTGTTTTGTTTGTTTTGTGTTGCTCAACATCACTAATTATTAGAGAAATGCAAATCAAAACTACAACGAGGTATCACCTCACACTGGTCAGAATAGCCATCATCAAAAAATCTACAAACAATAAATGCTGGAGAGGGTGTGGAGAAAAGGGAACACTCTTGCACTGTTGGTGGGAATGTAAATTGATACAGCCACTATGGAGAACAGTATGGAGGTTCCTTAACAATAAGAATTTTTTCTTATTTTTTAAGAAAAATAAAATAAAAAATAGAATAAATATAAATAAATAAAATAAATAAATAAAAATAAATAAATAAAATAAATAAAAAATAGAATAAATAAAAAATAGAATTACCATATGACCCAGCAATCCCACTACTGGGTATATACCTGGAGAAAACCATAACTCAAAAAGACACATGCACCCCAGTGTTCACTGCAGCACTATTTACAATAGCCAGGCCATGGAAGCATCCTAAAGGCCCACATAGGACTTCCCTGGTGGCACAGTGGTTAGGAATCCGCCTGCCAATGCAGGGGACATGGGTTCGATCCCTGGTCCGGGAAGATCCCATATGCCACGGAGCAACTAAGCCCGTGCACCACAACTACTGAGCCTGTGCTCTAAAGCCCGTGAGCCACAACTACTGAGCCCACGTGCCACAACTACTGAAGCCCGCACGCCTAGAGCCCGTGCTCCACAGCAAGAGAAGCCACGACAATGAGAAGCCCGCGCACCGCAACAAAGAGTTAGCCCCTGCTTGCTGCAACTAGAGAAAGCCTGTGTGCAGCAAAGACCCAACACAGACAAAAATTAATTAATTAATTAATTTAAAAAACATAAAAAAGAAAACTATTGGCAAAGATGTGGAGAAATTAGAATCATTGTGCACTGTTGGTGAGAATGTAAAATGGTACAGCTGCTTATGGAAAACAGTATGGTGGTTCCTCATAAAATTAAAAATAGAATTAGCATACTATCCAGCAATTCTACTTCTGGGTATATACCCAAAAGAATTGAAAGCAGAGAGTTGAAGAGATATGTGTATACTCATGTTCATGGCAGCATTATTCACAATAGCTAAGGAGCAGAAGCAACCCAAATGTCCAACGACAGATAGCTAAATAAAATGTGATATATATATAGAGAGAGATAGAGATATATACAACAAAACATTATTCATCCTTAAAAAGGAAGGAAATTATGACATGCTACAACACAGATAAACCTTAGGAACATTATGTTAAGTGAAATAAGTCAGTTATAGAAAGATAAATACTGTATGATTCTACTTTTATGAGGCACCTAGTCAAATTCGTAGAGACAGAAAGAAGAATGGTGGTTGCCATCCCAGGGGCTGGGAGTTGGGAGAAAGGGGAGCTACTGTTCAATGGATACAGAGTTTCAGCTTTTTGGGTTTTTAAAAAAAAATATTTATTTATTTTTGGCTGCGTTGGGTCTTTGTTGCTGCGTGCGGGCTTTCTCTAGTTGTGGCGAGCAGGAGCTACTCTTTGTTGCGGTGTGCAGGCTTCTCATTGCGGTGGCTTCTCTTGTGGAGCACAGGCTCTAGGTGAGTGGGCTTCCGTAGTTGTGGCACGCGGGCTTGCACTATTTACAATAGCCAGGCCATGGAAGCATCCTAAAGGCCCACATAGGACTTCCCTGGTGGCACAGTGGTTAGGAATCCGCCTGCCAATGCAGGGGACATGGGTTCGATCCCTGGTCCGGGAAGATCCCATATGCCACGGAGCAACTAAGCCCGTGCACCACAACTACTGAGCCTGTGCTCTAAAGCCCGTGAGCCACAACTACTGAGCCCACGTGCCACAACTACTGAAGCCCGCACGCCTAGAGCCCGTGCTCCACAGCAAGAGAAGCCACGACAATGAGAAGCCCGCGCACCGCAACAAAGAGTTAGCCCCTGCTTGCTGCAACTAGAGAAAGCCTGTGTGCAGCAAAGACCCAACACAGACAAAAATTAATTAATTAATTAATTTAAAAAACATAAAAAAGAAAACTATTGGCAAAGATGTGGAGAAATTAGAATCATTGTGCACTGTTGGTGAGAATGTAAAATGGTACAGCTGCTTATGGAAAACAGTATGGTGGTTCCTCATAAAATTAAAAATAGAATTAGCATACTATCCAGCAATTCTACTTCTGGGTATATACCCAAAAGAATTGAAAGCAGAGAGTTGAAGAGATATGTGTATACTCATGTTCATGGCAGCATTATTCACAATAGCTAAGGAGCAGAAGCAACCCAAATGTCCAACGACAGATAGCTAAATAAAATGTGATATATATATAGAGAGAGATAGAGATATATACAACAAAACATTATTCATCCTTAAAAAGGAAGGAAATTATGACATGCTACAACACAGATAAACCTTAGGAACATTATGTTAAGTGAAATAAGTCAGTTATAGAAAGATAAATACTGTATGATTCTACTTTTATGAGGCACCTAGTCAAATTCGTAGAGACAGAAAGAAGAATGGTGGTTGCCATCCCAGGGGCTGGGAGTTGGGAGAAAGGGGAGCTACTGTTCAATGGATACAGAGTTTCAGCTTTTTGGGTTTTTAAAAAAAAATATTTATTTATTTTTGGCTGCGTTGGGTCTTTGTTGCTGCGTGCGGGCTTTCTCTAGTTGTGGCGAGCAGGAGCTACTCTTTGTTGCGGTGTGCAGGCTTCTCATTGCGGTGGCTTCTCTTGTGGAGCACAGGCTCTAGGTGAGTGGGCTTCCGTAGTTGTGGCACGCGGGCTCAGTAGTTGTGGCTCACGAGCTTAGTTGCTCCGGGGCATGTGGGATCTTCCTAGACCAGGGCTCGAACCCACGTCCCCTGCATTGGCAGGCGGATTCTTAACAACTGCGCCACCAGGAAGTCCTAGAGTTTCAGTTTTAAAGATGAAAAGCGTTCTGGAGTTGGTTGGCGGTGATTGTTACCTAACAGTGTGAATGTACTTAATGCCACTGAACTGAACTCTACACTTAAAAATGGTTAAGATGGTAATGTTGTGTGTATTTTGCCATAATTAAAATATTTCTTTAAAAAATTCTGTTTCCTGTTTCCTGTTGCTAGTCTTTTTTTTTTTTTTTTTTGGGGTACCTGGGGGCTTCCCTGTT
>NW_020175027.1:1871339-2027272 GCF_003031525.2 Neophocaena asiaeorientalis asiaeorientalis | reverse complement strand
TTTTTTGCGGTACATGGGCCTCTCACTGTTGTGGCCTTTCCCATTGCGGAGCACAGGCTCCGGACGCGCAGGCTCAGTGGCCATGTCTCATGGGCCCAGCCGCTCCGCGGCATGTGGGATCTTCCCGGACCGGGGCACAAACCCGTGTCCCCTGCATTGGCAGGCAGACTCTCAACCACTGCGCCACCAGGGAAGCCCCATGTTGCTAGTCTTTTAATTCTATGAGGTCCACTTTGATCCCCGGCCTAGTGCTTTGAACTCAACCTTCCTGACTGAACTTTGTCTGGGCCTGGAACTCCTTGAGTCCCTCAACATTCACCTTTACCCAGACTAAGGTTCCCCTTTTCTTGGAGCTCTCTTGTCAGTCCACTTATTTTTAATCCAATACTGTTTCTAAGACTCCCAGTTTGGGTCCTGTTTTTGGACCCCCCTGAAGAAAGATCTGAGAAATAAAGCACACAATTCTAGAATACAGACTATCTTTACTGCAGGCATAACTCTAAACTTAATGATGTTCAATATATATTAAAAGCTTGGGAAACAATATTTATGGAGAATTGCTTGAAGGATATACAGCTTATCTACTTCTTGGGATGAGTTAGCTTGTTTGCTTGTTTTTTTGTTTTCTAAGCCAAGGCTCAACAGAAGAGCTCTAGAAACTTTGTGAATCTTCTAAAATTGTCTATACCTGTGCATTTTTTCTGGGGAGGGGTCCTAAGCTTTTAAAAGATTCTTAATATGCTTTGTTATTTAAAAAAGAGAAGAGCTGAGAATCTTTCTCTATGTACTCTAAAACTTGTTCCTTGGATTGAGACAGATCATCAAAGCCTTACCTCAATCAATTTGTTCTGCCCCAAGCTCAGAATGGCTTTTACTGAACAATGCTTTGGCACTATGCCAACAGCCTACATTAAAGGACATTAAAGGAAAACAGCTTCGGCCCTAAAAATGTGTTTAGGTAAATACTACAGATTCCAATAAAGACAAAGAGAGCAAGACAAAGATGGGCATAGATCTGCCTGGATATCTCAAGATCTTAACCAGATAGGATGTCTGTAAAGGCACAAATGTGCTGATGTCACCATGAGACAAGAACAGATTATGAATAGGCCAAGAAGGGTAAAATTCCCTATGGAAGAATTACGGTCAAATCGAACACCAGTACTAAAAGGTCCTTCCTTCATAAACTCAAGCATGGGATTTGGAGAGCCACCAGTGCAGACATTAATGGCAATATGTGGATAAATGTATATAACATCTTGCATATACACTGAGTATACATAAGTTTAAAAAGAGTTTAAACTACATAAGGTTTCATGTGAAATTTTTAACAACTCTCCCTTCTCAATCTCAGGTTAATTCTCTTTTATATAACCTTCATATTCCTCTATTTAGCTAAAATCCATCCATCCATCCATCCTTCAAAGCTCAGCTTTTAAAATTATAACAACAAATGTAGTTCAAGTGGAACTGATTTTATTTTACTAAACCAAAAGCAACCTCGTCTCCTCCTCAAACACACACGCTCTTTGGAAATCCCATCACTCTTTCACTGTTTTTCAAATTCTTTAAAAGCATGTATGTGCACAACGAACTACGAGAGGTTCTCCTTCTGTTGGCGAGAACCCTCCCACACAACAATCAATAGTTATTTGGTTGGAATTATGTGAAGAGTTTAGTTCCAGACCTTGGTAGAAAGTCCAAGCTTTCTCCAAAATAGCCATAGCAGAAACTAATATTAATATGATAAATTATCATACTAAGGATGCAAAGTATGTGGCCTGGGGTTGAAGAAATTAGTTATTAAGTTGGACCTCTATAAGAGAAACAAGTTCAACAAGACCCTTTTGATCATCTTACCTTAAGCTCACATGGAAAAAGGAAGAATGTTAGGAGGAATATTCAAATCATGATTCATCTTATATAATATCAATAATCCCAATTAATTCCGTTAGCCCAGTGAAAGTCTCTGTTGGACTATTCCTATTTCCCCTTGAAAGTTCACAGATGAGAAACACTCTCTCACCTTTAGCTTTTCCTAAAGACACTTCCACCATGGTTATCATAGCAGACCTTTCGCTTTCTCTCTTAAATACCTTCAAAATTAAAGCACTTACCTGTCTGCCTCAAGTCTTTAGGTAGAACATCCCTCTCATTGCCCTCTAAAAAGAACACTGAAACATTACTCTCAAATGTGAATTAACACCATCAGTGGTTATAACCAAAGACTTTCTATAATAATTTCAACTTCATAATTTTTTTCCTCCCACCTTTGCAGCAAAAATAGTCCCAAGCCAGGTCAGAGGGAAGTCAAGTCTGAGTCTTGCACTAAGAAGTTTCTTGGAAATCCAAAATTGTAAGAAACTTCTTGGTGAGCTTCAGTTCAATCCTATGAATGCTCTGAGAGTAGAAGCTGTCAGTTTCCTGGCTTTGTGGGTAGAACATGGTACAGTATAGTACTAAGCAAATACTATTATTGATTGTTGAGGTTGGGATATCTCAGCAGATATGAACTGAGCACTTACCTGAAATAAAAGGTTTATGTATTTCATCTCAGAGAAACATCACCTAAGAATAAAACAAAAACTCCTTGTCAGTTAGCTCAGGCCCTGCTGATATAATAATACCTATGCAATTTATCAAAATTTACTGTGTGCTGGACACTTTACTACATGCTTTATGTAGATCACCTTGTTCAATTTTCACTAACATCTGGGCCTAAAAAGGGGATATTATTCTTTTTCACAGATGAAAAACCTGAGGCTTAAGAAGGTTAAGTGACTTGCTCAGGGTCATACAGAGTGGTGGAATCACAGTGATAGAGATTTGAATCCCTGTTTGCCTGACTCCTCTTGACCATGATTCTGCAACATCCCTCTTATAGATTTGGCCCCAGATGAAGAGGTGCTTGTCAAGCGGGCATCTATGGCAGTAACTGAGAACTGTGGTCAAATACATAATTCAGAAGAAGTATAATTTAAAGCCTTGAATGCCCAGATGCTCCTTTTTGATAGAGCTGGCACTGAGCTAAGGATGAAATCCACTATTCTACTATGTCCACACATTTCATCATCCATTATTTTGTGAAGCCTTAGGAGTTCTAAAATGGGACAGGAGGAAAAGGAATTGGTAGTCAGAGCTTAAAGTCCTAAAAAAGTGACTGCAGAAGCCCTACTGGTATGTGTTTTGTAACCTGGACTCTTGTGTAAAATTTTATCTGAATAGATGGCTTTGCTAATTTAAAATAATAAAACCTTGGTTCCACAAGGGGAGTTTTTAAAAAACCTCGAGACCCAGCATGCATCCCAGACCAACTAGATCAAGTTTATGAGAGTTGCAATTTTCAGTGTCAGGTGATTCTAATATATCGCCAAAGCTGGGAACCGCTGCAATAACCTGATCTGCGCTTCCTCATTTGAGACAAAAGGAGAATAAGACCCAAAGAACTTAAAGGAGATCAGGACCAGAACCAGTATCTCTTGACTGCTAGCTCTCCACGCTGTACTGTTCGCTCTCCTCAATCCAGAATGAACCAACTGTTCCTCTAAGGTATAGAGCGCACAAACCAAAATTATTATGTAACTTCATATTATCAGAGCTCTCTGTACCTTTAAAGAGTACTTTATATATATTCTCTCTTTAGATTCTTATACAGGGGAAGTAGGCAGTGCAAAACTTCCATGTTTTAGAAATGAGGAAATCAAAGGTCAATTAAGTTAACTCACAGTAGCTTAAAGATAGGGGCAGAATTTAAATCTTTATATTCTAACTCCTGGATTAAGTAAATTAAATTTAGCAAGTGTTTATTGAGTGCCTAGTACGTGTTAGTTAAGACATGGTCAAAGACACAAAAATAAGACATCATCCATGCCCTCAATTAGTGTACAATCTTCTTGGAAAGACAGAGACAACTAAAATACTACACTGCCTTCACAGCAAGTTCTTTTTTGACCCACCTCCTAGATTAATGGAAATAAAAACAAAAATAAACAAATGGGAAGATGGTTTTTTGGGGACCCTAGTCCGCCATCTCCTTGGTCTGCCAGCTTTCTGAATAAAGTTGTATTCCTTGCCTCAACACCTTGTCTCCCATTCATTGGCCTGTTGTGCGGCGAGCAGAGTGACCTTTGACTCGGTAACACACAGAGCAGTTCAATCCAAGCTTTTATTTCTAAACGTGGCCATGGCCAAGCAGCAAGCAAAGAACCTTCCAGGTAAAAGACCTACTGCTGAGGAGACCGTCAAGATGGTGGAGGAGTAAGACGTGGAGATCACCTTCCTCCCCACAGATACATCAGAAATACATCTACATGTGGAACAACTCCTACAGAACACCTACTGAATGCTGGCAGAAGACCTCAGACTTCCCAAAAGGCAAGAAACTCCCTTTTGCTTTGATGATCTGTCCCAATCCAAGGAAAAATAAACATGGGTAGGGCAAAAGAAAAAACAGAGACCAAAGAATAGGGACGGAATCTGCACCTCGGGGAGGTAGCTGTGAAGGAGGAAAAGTTTCCACACATTAGGAAGCCCCTTCACTGGCGGAGACGTGTCTGGACCTGCCTAAGAGGAAAGAGACCATTGTTTTGGGGTGCGCAAGGACAGGGGATTCAGAGCACCGCCTAAACAAGCTCCAGAGATGGGCGCAAGCCGCGGCTATCAGCACAGACACCAGAAACGGGCACAAAATGCTAAGGCTGCCGCTGCAGCCACCAAGACGCCTGTGAGCGACCACAGGTCACCTCCCCTCCTGGGAGCCTGTGCAGCCCGCCACTGCCAGGGTCCTGTGATCCAGGGACAACTTCCCGGGGAGAACACACGTCGCGCCTCAGGCTGTTGCAACGTCACCCTGGCCTCTGCTGCTGCAGGCTCGCCCCGCACTCCGTACCCCTCCCTCCCCCCGGCCTGAGTGAGCCAGAGCCCCCAAATCAGCTGCTACTTTAACCCCCTTCTGTCTGAGCGAAGAACAGACGCCCTCAGGCGACCTACATGCAGAGGCGGGGCCAAATCCAAAGCTGAACCCCAGGAGCTGTACGAACAAAGAAGAGAAAGGGAAACCTCTCCCAGCAGCCTCAGAAGCAGCAGATTAAATCTCCACAATCAACTTGATGTACCCTGCATCTGTGGAATACCTGAATAGACAACAAATCATCCCAAAATTGAGGTGGTGGACTTTGGGAGCAACTGTAGACTTGGGGTTTACTTTCTGCATCTAATTTGTTTCTGGTTTTATGTTTATTTTAGTTTAGTATTTAGAGTTTATTATCATTGGTAGATTTGTTTATTGATTTGGTTGCTCTCTTCCTTATTTATATATATATATCTTTTCCTTTTTCTCTTTTTGTGTGTATGTGTATGCTTCTTTGTGTGATTTTGTCTGTATAGCTTTGCTTTTACCATTTGTCCTAGGGTCTGTCTGCCCTGTTTTTTTTTTAGTATAGTTTTTACTGCTTGCTATCATTGGTGGATTTGTTTTTTGGTTTGGTTGTTCTTTCTTTTTTTCTTAATTACTTTTTAATTTTTTTTACTTTTAATAATTAAAAAATTTTTTTATTTTAATAACTATTTTTTTCCTTCCTTCCTCCCTCCCTTCCTCTCTCTTTCCTTCCTTCTTTCTTTCTTTTCTTTTCTTTTCTTTTCTTTCTTTCTTTCGTTTCTTTCTTTCTTTCTATCTACCTTTTCTTCTGAGCCGTGTGGCTGACACAGTCTTGGTGCTCTGGCCAGGTGTCAGGCCTCAGCCTGTGAAGTGGGAGAGCCTAGTTCAGGACATTGGGCCACCAGAGACCTCCCAGCTCCACATAACATCAAATGGTGAAAGCTCTCCCAGAGATCTCCATCTCAACGCTAAGACCCAGTGCCACTCAACGACTAGAAAGCTACAGTGCTGGACACCCTTTGCCAAACAATTAACAAGACAGGAACACAACCCTACCCATTAGCAGAGAGGCTGCCTAAAATCATAATGAGGTCACAGACACCCCATAACACACCACAGGACGCAGTCCTGCCCACCAGAAAGACAAGACCCAGCCTCATCCACCAGAACACAAGCACCAGTCCTCTCCACCAGGTAGCCTACACAACCCACTGAACCAACCTCACCCACTGGGGGCAGAGACGAAAAACAACGGGAACCATGAACCTGCAGCCTGCGAAAAGGAGACCCCAAACACAGTAAGTTAAGCAAAATGAGAAGACAGAGAAACACACAGCAGATGAAGGAGCAAAGTAAAAACCCACCACACCAAAAAAATGAAGAGGAAATAAACAGTCTACCTGAAAAAGAATTCACATTAATGACAGTACAGATGATCCAAAATCTTGTAAACAGAATGGAGAAAATACAAGAAAGGTTTAATAAGGACCTAGAAGAACTAAAGAGCAAACAAACAATGATGAACAACACAATAAATGAAATTAAAAATTCTCTGCAAGGAATCAATAGCAGAATAACTGAGGAAGAGGAACAGATAAGTGACCTGGAAGATAAAATAGTGGAAATAACTACTGTAGAGCAGAATAAAGAAAAAAGAATGAAAAGAATTGAGAACAGTCTCACAGACCTCTGGGACAACATTAAACGCACCAACATTCGAACTACAGGGATCCCAGAAGAAGAGAAAAAGAAAGGGGCTGAGAAAATACTTGAAGAGATTGTAGTCGAAAACTTCCCTAACATGGGAAAGGAAATAGTTAATCAAGTTGAGGAAGCGCAGACAGTCCCATACAGGATAAATCCAAGGAGAAACATGCCAAGACACATATTTATCAAACTATCAAAAATTAAATACAAAGAAAATATATTAAAAGCAGCAAGGGAAAAACAATAAATAACATACAAGGGAACTCCCATAATGTTAATAGCTGATTTCTCAGCAGAAACTCTAAAAGCCAGAAGGGAGTGGCAAGAAATATTTAAAGTGATGAAAGGGAAAAACCTACAACCAAGATTACTCTACCCAGCAAGGATCTCATTCGGATTCAACAGAGATAATAAAACCTTTACAGACAAGCAAAAGCTAATAGAATTCAGCACCACCAAACCAGCTTTACAGCAAATGCTAAAGGAACTTCTCTAGAAAGGAAACACAAGAGATGGAAAAGACCTAAAATAACAAACCTAAAACAAATAAGAATATGGTAATGGGAACATACATATTGATAACTACCTTAAATGTAAATGGATTAAATGCTCCAACCAAAAGACACAGACTGCCTGAATGGATATAAAAACAAGACCGTATATATGCTGTCTACAAGAGATCCACTTCAGACCTAGTGACACATACAGACTGAAAGTGAGGGGATGGAAAAAGATATTCCATGCAAATGGAAATCAAACGAAAGCTGGGGCTTCCCTGGTGGCGCAGTGGTTGAGAATCTGCCTGCTGATGCAGGGGACACGGGTTCATGCCCTGGTCCGGAAAGATCCCGCATGCCGCAGAGCGGCTGGGCCCATGAGCAGTGGCCGCTGAGCCTGCGCGTCCGGAGCCTATGCTCCACAACGGGAGAGGCCACGACAGTGAGAGGCCCGCGTACTGCCAAAAAAAAAAAAGACAACATGGTACTGGCACAAAAACAGAAATATAGATCAACGGAACAGAATAGAAAGCCCAGAGATAAACCCACACACCTATGGTCAACTAATCTATGACAAAGGAGGCAAGGATATACAATGGAGAAAAGACAGCCTCTTCAATAAGTGGTGCTGGGTAAACTGGACAGCTACATGTTAAAGAATGAAATTAGAACACTTCCTAACACCATACACAAAAATAAACTCAAAATGGATTAAAGACCTAAATGTAAGGCCAGACACTGTAAAACTCTTAAGAGACAAACATAGGCAGAACACTCTATGACATAAATCACAGCAAGATCCTTTTTGACCCACCTCCTAGAAAAACGGAAATAAAAACAAAAATAAACAAATGGAACCTAATGAAACTTCAAATCTTTTGCACAGCAAAGGAAATCATAAACCAGACGAAAAGACAACCCTCAGAATGGGAGAAATTATTTGCAAATGAAGCAACTGACAAAGGATTAATCTCCAAAATTTACAAGCAGCTCATGCAGCTCCATAACAAAAAAACAAACAACCCAATCCAAAAATGGGCAGAAGACCTAAATAGACATTTCTCCAAAGAAGATATACAGATTGCCAACAAACACATGAAAGGATGCTCAACATCACTAATAATTAGAGAAATGCAAATCACAACTACAATGAGGTATCACCTCACAGTCAGAATGGCCATCAACAAAAGAAATCTACAAACAATAAATGCTGGAGAGGGTGTGGAGAAAAGGGAACCCTCTTGCACTGTTGATGGGAATGTAAACTGATATAGCCACTATGGAGAACAATATGAAGGTTCCTTAAAAAACTAAAAATAGAATTACTATATGACCCAGCAATCCCACTACTGGGCATATACCCTGAGAAAACCATAATTCAAAAAGAGTCATGTACCACAATGTTCATTGCAGCTCTATTTACAATAGCCAGGACATGGAAGCAACCAAAGTGTTCATTGACAGATGAATGGATAAAGAAGATGTGGTACATATATACAATGGAATATTATTCGGCCATAAAAAAGAAACGAAATTGAGTTTTTTGTAGTGAGGTGGTTGGACTTAGGGTCTGTCATACAGAGTGAAGTAAGTCAAAAAGAGAAAAAGAAATACCGTAGGCTAACACATACATATGGAATCTAAAAACAAACAAACAAAAACGGTTCTGAAGAACTTAGGGGGCAGGACAGGAATAAAGACGCAGACGTAGAGAATGGACTTGAGGACACAGGGAGGGGGAAGGATAAGTTGGGATGAAGTGAGAGAGTGGCATGGACTTATATACACTATCAAATGTAAAATAGCTAGCGAGAAGCAGCCACATAGCACAGGGAGATCAGCTTCGTGCTTTGTGTCCTCCTAGAAGGGTGGGATAGGGAGGGTGGAAAGGAGACACAAGAGGGAGGAGATATGGGGATATATGTATATGTATAGCTGATTCACTTTGTTATAAAGCAGAAACTAACACACCACTGAAAGGCAATTATACTGCAATAAAGATGTTAAAAACAAAAACAAATGGGAACTAATGAAACTTAAAAGCTTTTGAACAGCAAAGGAAACTATAAACAAGAGGAAAAGACAACCCTCAGAATGGGAGAAAATATTCGCAAACAAGTGAACGGACAAAGGATTAATCTCCAAAATGTATAAACAGCTCATGCAGCTCAATATTAAAAAAACAAACAACCCAGTTAAAAAATGGGCAGAAGGGACTTCACTTGTGGTGCAGTGGTTAAGAATCTGTCTGCCAATGCAGGTGCACATGGGTTTGATCCCTGATCCGGGAAGATCCCACATGCTGCGGAGCAACTAAGCCCGTGTGCCACAACTACTGAGCCTGCACTCTAGAGCCCGCGAGCCACAACTACTGAGACTGAGTGCCACAGCTACTGAAGCCCACACGCCTGGAGCCCATGCTCCGCAGCAAAAGAAGCCACCACAATGAGCCCGTGCAACGCAGTGAAGTGTAGCCCTCGCTCACCACAACTAGAGAAAGCTTGCACACAGCAAGAAGACTCGACGCAGCCAAAAATAAATAAATAAATAATTTTTTAAAAAACGGCGGGGGCTTCCCTGGTGGCACAGTGGTTGAGAGTCCGCCTGTCTATGCAGGGGACGCGGGTTTGTGCCCCGGGCTGGGAAGATCCCACATGCCATGGAGCGGCTGGGCCCGTGAGCCCTGGCCGCTGAGCCTGCGTGGCCGGAGACTGTGCTCCACAACGGGAGAGGCCACAACAGTGAGAGGCCCATGTACTGCAAAAAAAAAAAAAAGGGCAGAAGACCTAAATAGACATTTCTCCAGAAAAGACATACAGATGGCCAAGAATCACATCAAAGAATGCTCAACATCACTAATTATTAGAGAAATGCAAATCAAAACTACAATGAGGTATCACCTCACACTGGTTAGAATGGGCATCATCAGAAAATCTACAAACAGTTGATGCTGGAGAGGGTGTGGAGAAAAGGGAACCCTCTTGCACTGTTGGTGGGAATATAAATTGATATAGCCACTATGGAGAACAGTATGGAGGTTCCTTGAAAAACTAAAAATAGAATTACCATATGACCCAGCAATCCCACTACTGGGTATATACCCAGAGAAAACCATAATTCAAAAAGACACATGCACCCCAATGTTCACTGCAGCTCTATTTACAAGAGCCAGTTCATGGAAACAACCTAAATGTCCATCTACAGATGAATGGATAAAGATGTGGTACATATATACAATGGAATATTACTCAGCCATAAAAGGGAATGGAATTGAGTCATTTGTAGAGACGTGGATGGACCTAGAGACTATCATACAGAGTGAAGTAAGTCAGAAAGAGAAAAACGAATATCGTATATTAACGCATATATGTGGAATCTAGAAAAATGGTACAGGTGAACTGGTTTGCAAGGCAGAAATAGAGACACAGTTGTAGAGAACAAACATATGGACATCAAGAGGGGAACGTGGGTGTGGAGGGGCGATGGTGGTGGGATGAATTGGGAGATTGGGATTGACATATATACACTAATATATATAAAATAGATAACTAATAAGAACCTGCTGTATAAAAAATAAAATTCAAAACAAAACAAACTGCCTGACTTAACCCTTGGAATAGCTGAAACGGAAAACCTTCCTTGATTGGCCTTGATGACAAAGTCCAATTCTCTTCAAATTCTGTCCGTGGCTTCTAATTTCTTCCTGACTGTGGCTATTAATTCTAGGGAACATAAGGGATTTGAATATAGCTACTGCATCTCTAGGCAAGGCCATGTAGCTGAAAATTCCTTGATACGGGTAGAGAAGAAAGAATGGTGCAATTTCAGTGAGATTCATTTCATACTCTCCAAAGCCAAGGACATGACTCAGCAGAAGACTGGGAGATTCCAAGACAAAGGACTAGATGGATAAGAAAAGGTATTCACAGAAATAATATTTTCTTTTCCACAGCATTTAGGTAACTGGACAGTTTACAACTTATGTTGTTGAAGATAACTACTGCACACTAAAGGGGAAAATAGCATGTAGGAAATAATATTTGTATCTATGATTCAGGATGATAGAGAAGGTCACAGATGGACAAGAGTACTCAGAAAAACCCTTTTCATGAGGAATTCATCAGACACTACAAAATGCTGCCATGCAGATTTTATTATATAAAAGACAATAAGAAAACCAGGAACCCATGTTTTATTTATGGACTGAAAAAATTGGCCAGGAATAGTCCATCACAGCTTTTCTCAAATTTTAACATGCATCAGAATCACCTGGAGGCTGGGTCCCTTTCTCCCCCTCCCCCCGCCCCTGCCCAGAGTTTCCAATTTGGCAGGTCTGTCGTGGTGCCCAAGAATTTATATTTCTTACAAATACAGGTGATGCTGATGTTGTTGGTTCAGGTCTAATACTTTGAGAACTGCTAGTTTATCATAAGGTCCACATTTTACTGGATACACACACACTTGTTGCAAATTATGGCAATTTAGTTAACTCTCTACTGTTGACTTTGGAAATGATACTCTCCCCACCAACCTAATAGCCAAAATTAAGACTACTCAGGAAGAAGTTATAGCTAGTCAGGTAAGGAGACAATCTATTTTACAGCACAAATATATGTGTTTGGGCATTTGACAGAGGCAACCAATGAGGTATATCTAGCAAGTAGGAAACAACATTGCCTTTAAAAGCCTTTACCTATCTTGAGGCAGACATGAATTTTGTTTCTTGTACTCAAAAAGAACACCCTTTGGATCTCTCTGTACCTTACACATTACCCAGGGTCCCATTCTCATTCTTCTTTTCTCACTATTCACTTTCCCTGAGTTTTCTTACCCACCCTATGGCCTAATTAAAAAAAATCTATATATCTATATATATCTATATATCTGTCTGTCTGTCTGTCAGTGGTTAGTAACTTCGTTCAGGTTAAGAAATTCCTTTGAGGGTTTCCCTGGTCGCGCAGAGGTTAAGAATCTGCCTGCCAACGCAGGGGACACGGGTTCAAGCCCTGGTCCGGGAAGATCCCACATGCCGCGGAGCAACTAAGCCTGTGCGCCGCAACTACTAAGCCTGCGCTCTAGAGCCTGCGAGCCACAACTACTGAAGCCTGCGCGCCTAGAGCCCGTGCTCCGCAACAAGAGAAGCCACCGCAATGAGAAGCCTGCTCACCACAACTAGAGAAAGCCTGCTTGCAGCAACGAAGACCCAAAACAGCCAACAATTTAAAAAATAAAATAAATTTATTAAAAAAAAGAAATTCCTTTGGGAATTTAATTAATGCTATAGACGCTTCATAAAAATAAACATATATATGTATACATATACATTTTATATCCAATTCAAGACATTCAGAGATTCTCACTCAAGTCCATAGGCCCCAGGTTGAGAATCCCTACTTGTATGCTAATGTTTCAAAAATATGTATCTTCAGCCTGAATTTTTATTCTGAGCTTCAGTAGTACATATCCAAATATCTACTTAACATCTGTATTTGGATGTCACACAATTGCCTCAAAATCTACATGTATTGAGGCGTGACTGTTTAATAGGGATGGGTTTTCCTTTTGGGGTGATGAAGAAGTTCTGGAACTGGATAGTAATGATGGTTGTGTAACACTGTGAACATACTTAATGTCACTGAATTGTACACTTTCAGATGGTAAATTGTACATAATGTGCATTTTACAATAAAAAATCTACATTTACAAAACTGAAATTATCTCTATTCTCCACCTACCACACACCCAAAGTTTGTGCTTTCTCTTATATTTCCTGTCTTTGAACATGTTACTAGTCTTACCATTTACCTAGTTGCCCAAGACAGAAAACTGAGAGTCATCTCTGAAAATGCTCTCTTTCATTCTCCCACTTACAATTAATCATGAAGCTCTGTACGTTCTTCCTCATTAATAAAAAGTTAACTTGGAATAGTCCTCTACGACTATCCCCAAAGCTTCTACTTAAGTTCAGGCCACCATCATTAGCCTCACAGTCTCCAGTTTCATACCTTCCCACCCTCCACCTCAACCCCCCTTCAACTGATTATTCTTATCTTGCCAGAGTGAGTTATCTTTTTGCTTAAAAACCTACCATTGCCTTCAGGATAAAGTCTAAATTTCTCTTCATGATCTGGCCTCTGCTTACTTCTCTAGTCTTATCTCTCAACATCCTCCTACACAAAGCCAAATGTCCAGTGACATAAGCTACCTGCAATTCCCAGCTCATCACCAACTTTTTTTTTAAGCCAAGTGCCAAGTGCACATACTACTCCAAATTCCTAGAACTTCATTTCCGTCTGTTTAGACCTGGCTAAGTTCTACAGTTAAGATTCAATTTACATCACCTTGCTCAGGAAGCCTTTCAGATGCCCCAAAGATGATGTCTTTACTATGAGCTCCCTTACTATGAGCTTCTATGTTCACTTGTATCTTAACATTTATACTTTAAGTTGAAGTCATCTGTCTCCTTTAAAGACCACATTATCCTTGAGGGTAGGGACTATATATCAACGCACCTCCAGTACCTAAAACAGTATCCAGCATGTGGTATGTTCTAAATAAATATTTTTGAACGAAGAAGTGATGCCCTAGTGAATAATAGGAACCCTGATATCAGAAGTCACCCAACTTTCCAGTGACTTCCTACCTTACTCTGTTAAAAGCCAAAGTCATTACCATGGGCTCTGACTTCATCTCCTACTATTCTCCCCTTCATTCACTCAGTTCCAGCCACACTTTGAAACCATGACTGGAAAAATATTTCAGCCAAGGAGCCATTTAAGCATGTACAGGAAGGAAGGAACTAAAATATACTGAGCCTCCAGCATGTATCATGCCCTGTGCCAGGCACTTTCATGTGTCATATCATAGAATCCTCACAATCACTCCGGGAAAAGGCATTGCTCTATCGCCATTTCACAACTAAGGAGACTAAGTCTTACAGTAGATTTCTGAATTTGAACAGAGGGAAAACTTTATTGGAAAGAGTCCATAGTGGTAACTTTTCCTTCCCTAGATACCTTTTATGCTGGTTATTCTGTTTGCTCTGCCTCCTCCCAGCCAACTCCCTCTGCCCTGTTCTGGGAAGCTGACCTCTATGAACTACATTACCCAGACTACCTTGCCCCTGGGCTTCTTGAAGGTAGTAGCTGGAGACCAGAGGGCAAGAGGAGAAAGGTTAGGGCATTTATTTCTCTACTTCCATGCTGCCTTGTCTAAGTTCTTGCTCTTGTCAGGCAGTCCGTCTTTCAGATTGTAGTTCTAACTGGGCGCTGGTAACAACACTTCCCTTTCTTTCCCTTGAGGCATAGGAGTGCTACTGACTCACCACTTCCGGGTTTCACCATTTCTTTCCAGTTTCTGTTAACACTGACCATACCTCTGTAAATCATCCTTTGGTTAAACTCTCTTCAATTAAATTCTTTTGAATGCACAAACATTTTCTGCAAGGACTCTGACTGATACACTAGGAAAACAATAAATGGCATGTTATTCTTCTCCTTTGTTCTTACATTCATTCCATTTCCAGTATCTACAGTCAAGTCTCCTTCCTCTCTAATCTGAATCTTCCCATACTTCCATGTCTACATGGCCTTCTATGAAGTCTCTAAATACTCTATTACCTACAGAGCGACGCTGCTGTTACCGTTATTATGCTGAATCTAGTGTGACATTAGCACGCTGTTGTCCTTGCAGTTCTAAGACTGTTCAGCTTTGTTAGTCTGACCTTCCTGGCAGGGCAATAAGCTCATTAGGGGCAAGGAACTTTAGCAATTATAATCTCCAAACAAACATATTTTAGCTTGAAAGAACCTTAGAGTTTACCTTGTCTAACCACCTTATTTTACAGATGGGAAGGTTCAGGCTCACATACGGAAAGACTCTCTCACAGCTGTACAGTGGCAGAATTAAGTTCATCATCTAGGTTCTCCCTATTACTTCACCATGCTGTGATGCTGTGCTGGGTACTTAGTAGGCACTCAACATGCTGATAACCCACTCTTAAATTCATACAAGGGTTTTTGTTTTGTTCAGTGCTAGGCTCCATGCCTAGATGAGTACCTGGCACATATTATGTGTTCAGCAAATATTTATTGATTTTGAACCCAGGACACAGCAAGACAAGTTCCTTGGAAGTTATCAGAGCTCAGAGGATCATTTGTAATAATGACAATAATCCCTTATACATGTACAGTATAGTTTTCAAAGTGTTTTCACATTTAAATAAGCCCATTTGACCCCTCTGAAGTAAACATGGCAGGAATTCATAGTCCATTTAACAGATGCAAGCAACAGCCTCTGAAAAGTTAAAAGTCAAGGTCCCCTGAGGAGTATGTAGCAGAGCTGAGACTACTGTTCATGTTTTCTGCCTCCCACTTCAATACCATCTTCACTACTCCATGTTGCTTCTTCAGCTTAGCCATTCTGCTTCAAGATATGCGAGGTTCATTCACGGAGCTAGTCCAAATATTCACAATGACTAGGTGAGTTATATACTTATGCCGATAGAAACGATTTTGCTTTTTAAAAAATCCACTATTAAAGGTACTTCTATTCTACTTCTGATTAGATACAGCCTGCAGAATACCCCCAACTCTCGATACTACAAGGCCTGCTATTTCCCACAGAGAGGAGGGTTATGATCTATGCGTTCTGGAGTGAAGGAGACGGCACTTTTGAGACATCACTTCTGGTAGAGACCAGAGCCAGGCCCTTTTAAAACCAGCTGTTCAAAGAGAAACAACGCCTTGTTCTTGGCCTGATCCCACCAGAGAGGAGTTGGCACACGATTTCTTCAAGATCAAATGCACCAGGAAACTAACTGCAGATATTTTGATTGAATTCTCTTATAAAAAACACTTTAATACAGATTTCACCCTGGGTTTTAGCTACTAGTATGATCTCTGATCCTAATCAGGGCATCACAGAAACCAAAGATAACCTAAACATATATAACATATATCCAACCTCTATGGATTTCAGTTTCCATTAAGAGCTCAAAGTATTGGCACAGAAAATTACCAAAAGTCTTATATCAGGGATCTCAAACTCAAGTGTCTACCACATACCAGGGAAATAATGTAAAGCCCAGAATGACAAAATAAGGAGTAATGGAGTCTATAATGAACTACAGAAAACTAATTTGCTAGTTGCTTCTCAGCTCCAATCACCTGTCACTTTGTGGGAATGTCAGCTAAGAGTTAATAGTTCTTCTGATTATTTCCTCAAAAGCTAGAAATACTCATTTTTAAAACATAAAATCTGGTTTTAAAAAGTTAGCTACTGATTCAAATCTGCAAGCCTTTTGTAAGCTAGTCAGCCAGAGTTTGACTTTTCCTTATGAAGTAGGTTTCTTGCTCCATATGACAGAGGAATGAGAGCAAATGTGCCACTTTCAAGTCAAATATGGTATAGGATTCATGGCTTCCCTCTCAGACAATCTGGATAGTGCTGGAAAAGTGGACAAAACTCCCTGAGTTAATGGGAATGTACCTTAGCTGGAGGTTTTGGGGGTATCTGCTTTATGAAGTAACCAGATAAATGGATGCCCTCTGGGAGGTATTTGGGGGATAAAGATCCCCTTTGCTAGGTATCTGGGCAGGTAAGTCCTCTCTGGAGCATCTAGGAAACCCGTATACTCGAATATGGGGATGGGGAGTACTGGGAGAACAGTTTACAAGAAAGTATGAAGACGGACAGCTGTTGGGAAGTACACAGTGCTAGGAATGCGAGATAGTATGGGGGTACAGTCTCTCTTCAGTGTTGGGAGGGAAAAGGCGATACCCTCTCCTCGGGCGCCACCTTCGGGCGCCTCTTGCTCACCATCGCTCCGCAGCCACCGACTCCAGCGACCGCCATCTTAACGCACCTTTGCGCACAGGTGCCCCGGAGCCACACGATCCGGGCAGAGTAGAGCCCCGCCTTCGGCCACGCCCCTCCTCCCCAAGCCCGCCTCCAACCACGTCCCCTTTCTCAGAAATCTGCCCCCTCTCCCCCAGCGGTTTGAAGCTCCACCACTTGGGGGTGGGTGGTGGCGGGTGGAGAGCAGGAAGGGACCACTTGTCTAAAACCTATCATTATATAAGGAAGTCATTTCTACAGCTTTCCACACTTTAACAGAATTATCAGACCCCAAAGGCTGCTATAAGACAATTTATTACAGACTAGCCAATAATCTCTTGTAACAACGGCACATACAATAATTTAAAACAGCAAAGATTCCTAGTTTCTTATTTCATGTAATAGCCAATGGACAATGCAGAGTCCTCAGGAAGTCCAAGAGGCTGCTACCGAGGTTATCGAAGGCCCTTCTCTGAGCAAGGGGCCTGGGAAGTCCACATGACCCTCTGGAAAAAGTTTGTCTCTGACCTCCCAGGGAGTGTTGAGGCCCCCCCTTCATCCAGCTGGTACAGAGGGATCACAGTCCAAGTTCCTTCTGTAGGGTTGAAGGTCTATGAGGGGAACTGCAGCTGACCTAGATGAAGGGGAGTGAGGACAAAGGCTGGATTCTTTCTGCAAGGGGGAGGACCACCAGAAGGCAGTGGCCATAGGTGAAGAGGACTCTTTCTATATTGATTTCCACAACTTTTGGCTTTGTTCAGGGCTTTTTCACGAAGAAAATACAGTCCTCTCTCCTGGATCCTTCAACTAGCTCTCAGGTGCATACACTTAAGAGCTTCTCATGTCCTGAAGCATCACTCCTCTTCCTAAAGGAGTGAGGTAGGGGGACTCATGGGCAGGTGGCCCCTGATGCTTGGGTTCCAAAGAAATTCTGCTCAGGGCTCTGAAGCACCATGGGAACCTGGTTCTACTCATGACAGATAATCCGGGCAAGGGATTAGCAGAGCTCATTTCTGAAAGGTTTCTGGTTCAGTTTCAATGCCTTCTACTCACTTGAGCTACTCTACACCAGTAGATTCTGCTCAAGGGACAGGCTGAATTCTATTCTGTGTGCTCCTGCCCTGGCCATACTCCAATCCAGACCACAGGGCTCAGCAATACCTGTAGACTGAAACGATTACTTACCTAATTAGGCACAAGCTCCAGGCCCTCTAAACTTGTTCTTCTAATGATTGGTATGTACGGATTTAACTGGATAAGGTGTGGTATGGAGAGGGGTAGAGAAGGGTTGTGGGAGTGGAGGAACCTCTGCCAAGAATGGCTGACACTCTCAGAAACGTCTACCCTTCTGTGGAAAATCTCCCTGCCTGGTAACCCCCACAGCCCAGCTCCCAGCATCACAGGCCTGCTGGTCAGGGACTCATGACCCTTTCGGTGCAAAGCCATACTCGTATCACCCCAAACTCTTCCTTCAACGTCCTTAACGGAATGAGTCAACCTCTTGACTACGAGGACCCTAAGATACACAGTAACTCCCATTAGCCCTGACTTGTGGAACTGGTGCCATCTGGTTGGCACAGGAGCCTAGGTGCTCAGCTCCCCTCCTCCACGGAACGAGACTCCGATTTGAGCTTCACAAACTCTCGGGCCACTTCGTCATTGCTCCTCTGAGACAGAATCCGGAGAATGGTCATGCCTGTCTCATCCATGTGGATCTTCCGGCCCAAGGGGCACCAACAGGCACAGCTGCCCTTGGCTGCCACGTCCCTCAGAGGCATCACAGCCAGCCCCAGAACACGATCCTCCCGGGCAAAGCAGTAATCCTTCACACATATTTGCAACTCATAGGCTTCTGGCCCCTCTTCATTTCCCAGGAGGCTGTGAGCACAGGGTAGATGGAAGGTGGGAGACCAGAGCTGAGGGCGTCCTCAAATGAATTCACCCCAGCTGCCATCCAGCCCATCCCTTCTCTCCCCTCTCAATTCTTACCCCCCAGATCAACCCCATCCCAGAGTCCTTCAGGCCCCCATCCCATAACTTACAAGTGAAATGTCTCATTGTACTTGGGGGCCCAGTTGTTGCTTTTTGACTTGGTTGTGAACTTCCTCTTCTTATCACTTTGGTGAGGGCCAACCATGGTTACTTCCACAAAGGGCCGGAACATACCGGCTGTCTGCCACTTGAGATCATTGGCAGCCACCACTGCACAAACATGGGAAACCTGTGAGAGATTCCATCAAGCATTCCCAGTTCTTGAGCCCCGGGTGGCATTCCCCTTGGAGGAGGGCTAAGCTGAAAGGCTGGGATAAGCAGTCCCTGCCTTTGACTGATGAGGCCACGGGGCAAGAAAAGGTCTGGGGTCTGTAAGTCCATGCCACTCACCTTTCACTGTGACCTTGTGCTCCCCAGTTCCAGGATGTGTAAACAAGTCCACCTGAATAGAGACTTCTCCCACAGGATCATCCACACCGGACCCTGAGGGAGAGACGGACAGATGATTCCCCCATTGGAGAACTTTAAGACTTTAGGCCTAATTATTCCAGGTAAAACCGTGGAGTTGGGAGGCTACTATCCTACATCCTAAAGCAAGAAGTAATCACCCACAGAAGCTATGGGGAAGTAAGTAATGGGAGAAGGAAAAGAACGGGGATAAAGAATGAGACTATGTATTAAAATACAAATCAGGGTGACAACATCTTAGGTGAAACCTCTTCCAGAACTGCACCTGGAATCTCTCAGGTTCCCCAAACCTCTCCCAGCCTGCAGAATTTTTCATTGAAAGTTGCTGGGAAAGGACAGTGCTGCCACCCTGTATTTTTGTCTGAGAATTATGTCCACCCCATGGTGTCTCAGCAGAACAATGCGGGTCCCATCTAGCCAAAAGCAGCTCCTTCCCACCTGTGGAGGCCCCTTCTTGGGAGGCTGCCCCGTACAGAATGACTTTTTCCTACTCAAACCTGGACCTCTCTGCAAACAGCTCCCCAGTCCCGCTGGCCAATTTTCAGCCTCCCCTCTGCAGAGGCCTCACTCTATTTTGGGAAAACACCAGTACCCTACACCCCAGATACAACTTCTTTGTCCTTAGATGGAGGGGTGGGGGAATTCTGAGGACAGCTACTGTTAACCCTGTCTCAGACTGTATGAATACACTACCCATCTCGAAACTTGGGATAGAGCCTCTGAACTCTGACACCTGGTTCCCCCAGCCCCAACGTAAGCAGCTCATTCTACAGGTGACAGTGTTAGCCCATATTAGATTCACATCTGCATGGTATATAACGTACCCTTTTCCGGCTGAATGTCCTCATTAGCAGTAAACCTAATACCTTTCCCATCATGCACTGAGTGAGGACAGGCAAGTCAAGAGGTAGCAGCAGTAGGACAGAGAAAGAAGAATCAGTTAGAGGTCTAAGGAGTTAACAGCCATTCAGAGCAGCTCTACACATATTCTGAGGGAGCACAGAGATGGGGTAGGGTGGAGAGAGAGGTCAAAGAACTGGAGTCAATGCTTGAATGCTCCAAATTATACTTAACAGTTTGAAGATCAACCAAATCATGGACAGAAGCAGTAGAACATACAGAGAGAAGGTTTCTGAGACCCACAGGGCACAAAAGAGAAAGTTGTAGGCTCTAATTTCCTAGGCCCGTAAATGATAAAGCAGTGCGTAGAAAACGTACACTCACAGTTGCATCCTCCCTGCAGTTGCCACCCCTGCCTGCTGTTACTTCAGGTGTGCCCATTCGAGCCTCTCCTCATCTTTATATCTAGCTTAAAGCTCAATGTTTCCAAAAGGCCTTTTGGATTAACTCTTATCCTCCCTGATGTTACAGGCCTTTACATGTACTCAGCTCTGTGAAAGATCCCCGTCTCCTTGAGCAAGGATCATAACTTCTTTTGCTCTGTCTTCTTCTCACTCTGGACTTGAAATAAGAACATACAGGGAAAACGGAGCAGTATTGCAGGTCCCTTGTATTTTTCACCTTCCATCAACTCTATTCTAACTGCTTAGATCCCTCTTCCCCTCTGGGTCAGCTCTGTGCTCCAGATCCACAGCTCAGTAAGGCCTAAGCCTTCCCACTCCCGCCTCCACCAGGTTCACTCCTCCAGGCAGCATGCCCAGGTTTCCCTGGAAGGAGCAACAACAACTGTTCCTTGAAGGTCCTTTCCAGGAGGACCTTCCCAGGGTGAGGGTCAGAATTTCAGTCTGAGCCATGTCTAGGCAGATGTGTTTTGTTATGAATGGGCCTGCCTGGAGGCAGGGAGGGGTTCTGAGAACTGGAAGTCACTGGGAGAAAATCAGCTGCCTGGGTTCCCTGTGCACTAGCATCACCCATGAGGCCAGAGTCTCAGCTCTGCAGAGCCCCATTATCCACACCCTCCCTTCAACTGCTCCCGTGGTTTGCCTCTCTTAGTCTTCTCCTCACCCACACTGGAGAATCTGGAAAGTCTTTTGCTTTCTCTCCCCTGGACAGCTTCCAACTTAGGCTCCCAAAGCTATGAGTCTTCATGAGTGTCTCAACCACTCATTCTCAAGGCTTCCTCACAGATTTTTCCTACCCAACAGGGTATACTCCTTGAGCTCAACACACATGCCCTGGCCAGATGATGTCTGGGAAAAGAAAGCTCAGGCACATTTCCCAGGTCTCTGTGGTTCTCCTATCTGGTTTGAGTGTGGGTTGGGGGTAAGTACTGGGATCCATCAAGAAATCCTGGTGTCTGAGTTTGAAGGGCTTTCTGAAGAAGTACTTGGATCCTCCCTGAGGGCTACAGGATACTGACTCCCTAGGGACAGAGATGCATCAGGGAGGGGAGGTGGGGACCCAAAGCCCTTAGGTCTTACCCTGGGCAATCTGTGAGCGCACAAAGGTCTTGATGAGTGTGTCTGTGGTCTGTGTGTACAGAGACAGGGCATAGCGTAGGGACTGCAGATCTGGGCTCTTCTCCAGGAATGTTTTCTTCAGTCCATTGCCTCCTGCATGAAAGTATTGCTGAAAGACAAGAATAACTGCTAACTGCTACTGCCTCATCCCCTTACAGAGAGGCAGCTCTCCAACAGTGTAACTCAGAGAAATGACATCTGAGCAGAGGCTCAGCGAAGATGCTGGAAGAGGATGGTGAGCCATTCAATAAACAGCAATATCAGGAATACCACACAGAGCCAGAGCCATAGTCTCTCAGGTGAAGAGTATTATTTGAATATCTGGCAGGAGTGGTAAGGGATGGCCACGTTTCTGGACATGATGCTTGAAGGATGAATCTATCTGGACAAAGATATGTGACAGAAGCATTTCAGGAAGAGAGTAGTCAGAAGTGTTGCTTTACCCCTGCGAATGCTTAGAGCACTTTATACCTATGGCATACCTCTCCGAAGTGCCCTAAATCACAGCCCACACGTACCTGCCTTATTTATCACTTTACCAGGTTATAAGTATCTTGATGCTAGGAACTATATCTGATTCTCTCTGCATCCTTCATAGTGTATAGTGCCCAGAACACATGTTGCCTGGTTGAATAAATGAATGTGTAATAGGAAAAAAAATCCTTCAAAAACCCAAATGATCTTAAACATAAGTGAAGAGGTCAGCCAGATGTCGGGTAGTAGGATCTGGAAGATTAATTCCCAGTGGGAAATATTCATGAATGACAATGAGGTACAAAGTGAACTAAACTGTCCGCAGAACCCAAGAATAATGTTCTAGGTCTGTGGCGATTCACCCGAGACCACACAGGAGGTGCCTTTTTGGTTGGTCCCCAGCAGGAATACGGAATAGCAGAGAAAGATATGTACACAAAAATCACTCTCTTCTGGTTGTGGGGTGGCAAGAGCCCGAGGGACACCTAATCTGGCAGAATGGAATGCCAGGACCAAGTGGTAGTGATTGTCTGGAGGAGGGGGAGGTCTCCACCTTGATGGTGTCCAGGGCGAGGTCAAGGACAGCACACTGCTTTGGAGTGAGACTCCGGGTTTCTTCTCGTGCCATGTGGTCCTAGAACCCCAGAGAAAGCAACAGCATCAGGACAGCTTATGGCTGTCATCAAAGTCTTTCCCCCACCTGTCAGCCACAGCTACATGTTCCTCTCCTTCCCCTCTGCTTCAGTCTTCAAAGCTCAAATTTCCTTCCTTCCAAGCAACCCCCAGCCTCAGAAGGACCCCACACATCCAGAGTACCTTGAGTTTGGAAAGGTGGCTCAGCTCCTTGGCAGCAGTGAAGATCAACTGGGTGCCCTGGGCAGAGAGCGAATCAGTCAAAAGCAGAGAACTCCAAACTCAATCAGGAAGCATGGAGCAGGTTTAGGGAGACACAGCAGGACGAAGTGGAAGGGAGGTGTCCTTACCGTCTGGTCAGTAAGTGGGGGCAGAACAATCATCCTCTCCATTGTGTTCATTACCACCCGCCAGAGCTCCTTCAGTACCCGCTTCAGGACCGTCTTCTCACACACAGTGGCAAAAAGTGTGAGGCTGCAGGACCAGGCAACAGGTAAGGATGGGGTAAGTGCTTGAGAGCTCCCCCTCCCTGAGAGGCTCCTCTGTGACTGCTTCTACCCTGTTCATCCCTAAAGGACAGTCCTCAGTGCTGTACTCACTTGCCATCCAGGAAGTCCATGAGGGGCCGGAGCACACCATCTGCATCTTGAGTCACTGAGGCCCGGGCGCTGGGGGATGCATTCCCTGGGCCCCGCACCTGGCCCAGGATGTCGGCCATTTGTTGAACACACTCATCAATCCGCACCTGGAAACTACACATGTGCCCACAGTGCAGCCCTCCCTGCCCCAAATGCACACTGTCCCTAAAGCAGCACCAGCTATTTGGTCCCACTCCAGCATACTCATGGTGTAGCTCCAACAGGGACAGCCAGCAGGAAGAGGGGGAAGATCCACATATGTGCAGCTGGATGGATGAGTGTGGGGCAGGGGATCTGGGACTGGCCAGGCACCACACCTGGCTCTGAGGGCTGTGTGTTCTGGGGCCACCGACCTGTTTCCAAACACCATGCTGAGCTCATCCAGAACCGTATTCAGTTTCACCTGCAGCTCCTTCAGACTGTCTGCAGCTTCAGGGTCCAACTGTATCCACAGGAGGCAGGCTTGGCTAAGCTGGTTCTCTTATGCCTTCCTCCCTTCCTGTGCCCCCACTCCTCCCTCCTAGGGCCTCTACCCCAATGCCTACTCAAATTTCTCAGCTCAAACCACTCCAGACCCCAAGCTAAACTCCTGGTCTATACCCAGTCAGGAGAGGGTGGAGTTCTGTGGCTAGGGAGCTCAGGAACAAAGGGAAAGTACAGCAACCCCAAACCTTAAGACTTACCTCCTTGCCTCCCATGGCCTCAAACATTTTCTCCAGCTGGACCCTCAGTTGCTGCATGTTGTTCATCAGGATGCAAGGCTTTGGGGACAGAGGGAGGTGTTGAGTTTGGCTCCATTCAGCACAGGACTCATCAGGCTAGAGCCCCTCCCTGTCTCACATTACTCCAAAAGCCACAGGGAATTTACAACACATATTACATGTGTCTCTCCCTAAGCACTGAGATCTGGAACCAATGCAGACAGCTCTCCTTGAATGAAGACTAGAAGCAAACGTTTCTGCTTTTAAGCTGGGTGGGGGGCTTTACCCTTTATAAAGGGTAATTACCCTTTATAACTCTCTGAATGTATTAAAAAGAAAGAAAGAAAGACTAAGCAAAGGCCTAGCTCAGTAGAGAATAAACTACCAAATGGAGGCACAAAGGAACTCCTCATCAGGTTCTTATTATTTTGTGGCATAATCTCAAGCACAGCCCTGCTGGGAATCACAAGTCAGGAGAATCACCCCACCCTTAGCTCTGAGGAGAGCTTCAAAAGCAAAAAGCCTAACCCTCACCATTTTCTCCTTTGTGCAATAAGCTGGGAAGTTCTTTGATAAGATGTCTGCATATTCCATCAGCACCTTCCCGATGGTCTGAGAAAAGAGGAGAAAAGGAAAGGAGAGGGAACCCTTAGCTCTACCCACAGGGATCTTACCTGAGGTTGTACTTCTCATCCCAGAACAGTAACAACAGGTATGCAAAGGGGAATGTCAAAGTAAGGCACAAATCTCCCTCTCAACCCCAGAACAGCACTGAAACAAACCCACCTGTCTGCCCCAGACTCAAGTAAAGGAGAATGGGGTAACGCCAGGCTTAACCCAAAGGCCATCACAAAGAGGGGTTGAGCTCAGGCCTGTGGCTAGGCTGTGATGTGATGGAGGTAAGAGGGGAGGGGTAGGGAAGGTCATGGTCACCTTAGCAAATCTCCTCATGTAGTGGGCAAGGATGTTGGGGTCTGGGCATTCCAACTTCCGGATGATCTCAAAGCTCTGATTGAGCTGTGTGAAGACGTCCACCACAGAGCAGGAAAAGAGTGCGTGCTCTGATGTCTGCTGGAACTAAGGAAGGCCACACACAGGGTCATCTTCAGCTGCTACCTTTTCCCAAGTCTGTAAGGTTCTAAAGGGCTCTCTGCCCAGCAGGGGTGGCTCAGCGGCCCTCGACAGCCCTCCTTACGGACTCCACAAGCCATCCTGGTTGAGCCCAGGAACTTCTGCTGATAGCTAATTGCTGGGAGACCTGGCCTGACCCCTGTGAAGCCCAAGCCCCCGACTTACCCCATCCTTCTTATCTCGTTCCAAGGCCCCACGCAGAAATTCCAGGGACACATCCTCATTCTCATCCAGCCACTGTAGGACAAACTGCTCAAACCACCTGCAGCCAGGCAGGAAAATTGGGGGTTGGAGCTAGTGATTGGCATATACCATGTACCTGACTGTAAGGATACTGGCCTTGTCCAACCCCTAAGCGCCCCTCTTCCCTCTGCAGCCCCCACATGATGACTCACGCTGGGTACTCAGGCACCTGCCCCTGGAGGGCAGGCAGATCCCGCATGTATTCATTGTGGAGCCACTTCACCTTGAAGTGCAGGTTCATGTAGTCAGCACTCTTACACAGCCGGTCTTTCTCATGCTCTAGTGGTAGGGAGGAAGGCTGGGTCAGGTCCTGGCAGTAGAGGCCATGGTTCCTGAGCTTTCCCAAGGCAGCAGATCTAGTCAGGTGGCTCTATCAAATGTCTGAGAACAAGGGTGACTCCCAAGCACCTCCTCACAGCCACCTCCCTCTAACAGTGGGTACTCTGCTAAAAGCCTGGCCCAAATCTTTCTTTAGAGACTAAGCCAGAGACCCAGATAAGGCCCACAGTCTTCCTGTGCTGGCTTTTGGAAGTGTAAGTGAGGTACTGGCCTCTGGTGAAGGAGAGGAGAAAAGGATGTAGGTGCTAAGGCTGATTAGTGGGGAAACTGCCCAGGACTGGAGAGACATGACGGTTTTCCAGGGCTTTTCTAATCCTGGTACCTGAGCCATTTCCTCAGATGGATTTAAATGAGATGAGCAGTCGTATATGACATAAATGGGTCACTGACAACCACACAGACACAGGGAAAACCAAAATGGGCCTGAGCTGACAGAACGAGCAGTTGAGCAGCCATGGTGTAACAGAATCTTGAAGTAAACTGAAGGGTCCCAGAGCAGAGCTGGGACACTGAAAAATGAACTCTCAAAGAAGTATGCAAACAAGTCAGTTTGGAAACACAGCCAGATGAAAGGGCCATCCTGCTACAGAAAATGGCATGCTTATGGACTTGAAAGGTTATATAGCTGAATCTGCAGAGCCTTCTGGGAAATCTAGGATAAAGATCACCCACAACTTGCCCAGAGAGTCTGGCACTGGCCACACCCACAGGCTTTCTTCATTTACCCCCTTTAGAGATGAAGCATTAGTTTGAACAATAAAAGCCAAATGTGTGCTTACATATAACAATGGTGAAAGCAAGCAAACTGGGGAGAGTACTGAGCAACAGAGAAGGGAAGATCATTGTCCTTGGAACTCTACTGCTCAACTCAGAGGTGCCATGGGTGATGCTCCTCCATGTCAAGGCAGAAGAGCCAGTCTGGGGCAGCCGGCCCTTGTGAATTAGTACAGCAGACACTCAAGGAGGAAACGGGAACCCGGGATTCAGCCTCAAAAGGCTCCCTTGTTCCAGGAATTTCATCTCCTGGCATTGTAGGCAGCACCATCTCAACCCAAAGTTGCATTTGCAGTCTCTTCTATGAAGCAGTGAGCAAGAGAAGAGGAAACAGCAGTAAGACTAGAGGTAAAGGGACAACAACCAAAAGTTCTTACCACCCAGAAAGAGGACTTTTCGTATACGAATGACAGTGGATGCTTGTGACAGAGCAGAGACACCAATGAGCAATAAAGAAAGTGAAAAAATCAGGGACATCAGAGAGACTCTCTCAGGGCTTGCCCCTTCGCTCCCACCCTGCTGTCCTTAAACCAGGCCAAGAACCTAGAAACGTGAAAAGGTACCGGCAGAAGGGCCCTTCCTCCTTCCTGTTCAACAACCCACTAGAAGTGAAGCAATGCTGCTCCATCACTCCAGAGCTCCCTAACCGCTTTCTTCTAGGGACCTTCAAGTTACTGTATTTACAGAGAATTCTCACTTCCTCTGTCAATCCATCATCTGTACTCTGGTCCAAAACCCCAATTTCTAATTAACTTCTGTGGTACAAAAACACTGGGCACACTTTAAACTATTCTAATAGTAAGACTCCCATGGAGTCATGCTCCAGTAGTCGCTTGAGGTTGCTGACGGTGGGGTGTGGTGATCAGGGCTTGGTTAACCTGTCAAAAGGGGCAGAAGGGTATCTAAACCTTCTCCTGCCCGTGACTGCCACAATCCTCCCTCCATTCATCTTTCATCCTTGGAGAGTTCTTTCAACCTCATAATTTCAACTTTCCAGCTTGCTGATATCTCCCTGGTTCTGGTAATGTCTATACAAGGATTTGATGGAACATTTCACTTTGCCTGGGTTTAACTCCAGTCACCACCTTTTGCCATTTTAACATCTCCAGCTGAAGCTGGAGTATACACACTAATCTTACCCTCTTGTTCAATGCTGAGCATCATCCTCCAGTCTTCCTTCTTCCTCTTTATTCACATCCAATTAACTCACCAATCGCTGTTGATTTCATCTCCAAAACTCCTCCGGAATTTATCCATTTCTTTCTAGTTACACTTTTACCTGTCTAGGTCTCATCACCACCTTCGCTAACATGCATTACCACAATAATCTCCAAGCTGGTCTTTCCTCCTCCAACCTATTCTCCATACCGTAGCCAGAGTGAGTGGCCTTTCTATATTAAAAATCTAGTTACGTTAATCCCTTTCTTAACATGGGATTGTTGTTCAGTGCCTCTCAACTGCCCCAGGGTAGAGTCCAAAATCCTAAACATGGCTTAAAACCTCCTGTAAAAAAAAAAAAAAAAAAAAAAAAAAAAACCCCCTTTAAAAAAAAAAAAAAAAAAAAAAAAAAAAAACCTCCTGTATGATCTAGCTCTGTCCTACTTCTCTATCTTCACCTCTCCTCTCTTCCCCTACACTCTAAAGTGCTAGTCACACTGAACTACTGCTTCCAGTTCCCCAAGCATGCCAGCTCTGTCTAGACCCCAGGTCTCTGAACATACTGTATCCTCTGCCTAAAATGCCTGTCTCTCCCTTCCCTGTCACTAATGCCCTCCCTCCCCACCAGCTAAGTTTTATCATCCTTCAGGTGTCAGTTTGTACATCACCTCCTCCAGAAAGCCTTCCCAGGTGCTCCTCCCAGGTCCAGGTTACATGGGTCTCCTCTCAGCACCCTATGCTTATTCCTTTAGTAGCACTTTAAAACTTTGAATTGTAACTGCCAGTTTATAGGTCTGTTGTCTTGACTGATCTGGGAGCTTCTCAAGGGCTGGGGCTATGCCTCATTCATCTCAACTAGCACAGTGCGTGGCCCAAAGAAAATACTCAATATGCCTGGTGAATGGGGTGGGGATTTACTGCAAAGGGGCATGAAGAAACTTTCTGTTTATATTTTAATTGGGACAGTAGTTACACAGGTGTACTTATTTGTCAAAACTCATCAAATTGTACTCTTAAAGTGTTTTTATTTTATTGTATGTATATTACACCTCAATAAAGTTGACTTTAAAAATACTGGGTGAATGATAGCGTTTTCACAGTTGGAGTCAACACTATCCTTTTATTAAACAGGTCTCCCTTTCTCTTGCCCTCCACCATTCTGACAATCACTAAGCCCTGTTACAACTTCCTTCCAATGTCTATCAAATCGCATTCTTCCTCTAATTCCTCTGCTCTAATCCCAGCCCCATCCGCTCAGCCCTAAATGATTACACTATCTGTACTCTGCTTCCAGTCTCTCCCTGTTCCATCTGCCCCTGTTCTCCATTGAGGTAAAATCTTATAAAAATACTACTTTGTTAACATTGCATCTCTGCTCATCAGCCTTTAATAAATGCCAGGCAGTATGCTAAGTATGTCACATACATCTCAGTTACTTCATTAGCTCAATGAAATAGATGCTATCATCACTCCCATTTTATAGATGAGAAAATGGGAGCTCACAAAAGTTAAGTAGCTCAGTCTAAGAACACACTGTTGAGTAGGTGGTTAAACTGAGATTTGAAACCAGGTCAACATTAGTTCTTTCTCTTGAAGCAGTTCAAACCTTTTGTGTTTGTTTCAAACATATATATGTTTATTTATATATAAACATATATATGTTTTAACATATATAAACAGACAGGAAATGCAGCTAAATAAGTGAGCACAGATGGGTATAAATGGGAAGGTCTGATACAGGTAGGGAGTGATATCTTTGTGGACCAAAGTGGGAAATGAATAAAAGAATAAGCTGAATGAACAAGATGAGTACTAATTGGTCTGTGACCCTGTTCTATAGGAGAAGTGAGGGAAGAAGTATCTTTCTGGCTTTGTCACACCAATCCAGAACAACTTTCAAGGAAAGTCAGGCCAGGCAGTCTACAGCATGAGAAAATAATCCTTACCTATCTATGTATTTAAGGTTCTGAGATTCTGTAAAACTGTAACGGTAAGTTTCATAAGACCATTCTCTAGCGAGCGGGCCACTTGAGAACACCCAGCATGGGAAGGGTTGATCTCTGGGCTGGGCAAGTTTTAAATAGGCACTTGCTCTAAAGCTGGAAGGAGGAACCTACATCCACACAGCAATTTCCATTATTCCTTTGGCTGAAGCTTTGCCTACCCAGCGCTTCCTGAGGCCTATCACCCACCATGCCTAAAATCACTCTAGTTTCTCACTGTATTATTCACCCAGAATTTGTAGTTGTCTGGGAGAAGAAAGGGACGGCAAACAAGGTGCTTGGACTAGGGGTCTGCAGCCCATTGCCTTGGGCACACCCTTACCCTCCAGTGCATATTTCATGTCTTGGGCAAAGAGTTGCCACATCACTTCTGCGCTGACTTTTCCCACATTCAACTCCTGAGGAAACCTGGATGATGGAAGAAGCCACAGTCAGAGAACATGGCAAGAGCCATTTGATTTGATTGCTTCCAAGGCTAACATGCCTAGTTCTTGGAGGTCAGATCGAAGAGAGGAGAAGCCTAGGAAACAGGGCTACTAGGCTCAAACTGCAGAAAAGGGACCCAGGGGCCAGTGGTAGGACAAGTGGGGGCAGAGGATCCCCTCAGGCAAGGTGGTCCTAGGGGAGATGATGCCTAGAAGGCAGGGAATTGTGGCCAAGAGGAGAAGTGTTGGAAGACAAGCCCAGGCTAAATAAGCAGGAGGAGAAAGGGCAAGGAGGTGGGTATAGGAAGGCCCACTTTATTCATAGCAGACAGACACATACACACATGCTCTCTGGATCCCCTGGGACTCCTATGGCAGCCATTCCCAGAGGTCTCTCACTCAAGGGAGGTTGGCTCAGTCTGGGCAGGGCCCCCCATTATGTTTCCACACCTGTCTCCAGAAACAGTTACCCAGACAGATACAAGGGACAGAGGGACAGATGGACGAACAGGAGGAAGAGGTGGCACTGCAAACACATAGAGATAGGAAAGAAAGAGGCTGTTAGACAGATGGACAAACAAACACTAAACAGATAGGGCCAAGTGAGGTGATACTTACTGGTTCAAAACGAGTGTGTAGGAATTCTTATCTTCCTCTATGATTGACACAACAAGCGTGATGAGTTTGGGCCAGAAATCCAGGTTCCTAATGCTGGGCCCTTGTTCCTCTGGAGGTAGCTCCTGATTCTTGTTCCCAAGGAGATGGTGATAGACAGTGAGAGTCAGAGTAGAATATGGAGAGTCTTCCTGTCTCTCTTCCCCACTCCATGCCCCTTCCTTGAGAATCAGGGACCCTTCGTCTCCTACAGCCTGTCTTCCACAAGACCACACCTGTTCTAGCAGAGGGGTGACCACTGGGAGGTCTTTGGACATGAAGAGTCTGTCCTTGAGAACTTCTCTCCCCAGCTCCAGGGCACTGTTCTGACAAGTTCGGTCAGGCATAAAGATGCCTGTCCCCCTTCCTCCTTCTCCCAGTACCTATGGATATAGTGACTTCTTGGCTGAAGTATGCAGCCCCTCCAGTCTAAGTAGGTCTAGTTCCATGTGACCCCCACTGGAAGTCCTTCTCTTCTAGTGATGGCCCTCCTCTAATATCACCCCCTGCCCCACCACACACATGTACATCTCAACTCTGAAAAGCTCCTTCAAGTTCTGCAGGAGCTACGTAACAGACCTAGCATGCAGGTTGGCCCAGCCTTCAGTGAAGCAAAACTTCCCTTAACTTCCCTGAATGTTATTAGGGGGAAGAATTGCATCTAGAAAGTTATTTGCTTAGCTGGAAAAGAAAAGACCATGGAGAGCCAAGAATACTCAATGGGGAAAGGATAGTCTCTTCAATAAATGGTAATGGGAAAACTGGATATTCACAGGGAAAAGAATGAAATTGGACCCCTATCTCAAACCACCACAAAAATTAACTCAGAATGGATTAAGGACTTAAATGTAAGACCTGAAACCATAAAACTCCTAGAAAAAAACATAGGGAAAAAGCTCATTGATATTGGTCTTGGCAATGATTTTTTGGATATGACAACAAAAGCAAAAATCAGTAAGTGGGACTACATCAAACTAAAAGGTTTCTACACAGCAAAAGAAACAATCAACAAAATAAAAAGACTACCTACAGAATGGTGGAAAATATTTGTAAACTATGTATCTGAAAAGGGGTTAATTTCCAAAATATTAACATATAAGGAACTCATACAACTCAATAGCAAAAAAAAATTTGATTAAAAAATGGGCAGAGGACTTAGACATTTATCCAAAGGAAATATACAAATGCCCAACAAGTATATGGAGAGATGTTTAACATCACCAATCATCAGGGAAATGCAAATCAATACCCCAATGAGATAACATACCTGTTAGAATAGCTATTATCAAAAAGAGAAGAGAGGGACTTCTCTGGTGGCACAGTGGTTAAGAATCCTCCTGCCAATGCAGGGGACATGGATTTGAGCCCTGGTCCAGGAAGATCCCACGTGCCATGAAGCAACTAAGCCCGTGTGCCACAACTACTGAGCCTGCACTCTAGAGCTCGTGAGCCACAACTACTGATCCCTCATGACACAACTACTGAAGCCTGCACACCTAGAGCCCATGCTCCACAACAAGAGAAGCCACTGCAATGAGAAGCCCGCGCACCACAACGAAGAGCAGCCCCCACTTGCTGCAACTAGAGAAAGCCCGCGTGCAGCAACGAAGACCCAACGCAGCCAAAGATAAATAAATAAATTAATTTTTTTAGAAAAGAAGAGATAAATGCTGGTGAGGATGTAGAGAAAAGGGATCCCTGGTGCACTGTTGGTGCGAATATAAGTTGGTATAGCTACTACCAAGAACACTATGGAGGTTCCTCAAAAACTTAAAAATATCACTACCATATGATCAAGCAATCCCACGTCTAGGTATATATCCAAAGGAAATGAAATCACTATCCTGAAGAGATGCCTGTACTCCCATGTTCATTGCTGCATTATTCACAATAGACGAGACATGTAAATGACCTAAGCGTTCGTTGATAGAGGAATGGGTAAAGAAAATGTGGCACATAGATACAGTGAAATATTATTCAGTCATAAAAAAGAAGGAAACCCCACCATTTGTGACAACACGGATGAACCTGAAGGGCATTATGCTAAGTGAAATAAGTCAGACAGCGAAAGACATATACTATATGATCTCACTTACATGTGGAATCTGAAAATATCAAACTCATAGAAACAGAGAGGAGAAGGTTGTTGCCAGAGGCTGAGGGGGTGCAGAAAATGGGGAGATGTTGGTCAAAGGGTACAAACTTTCAATTACAAGATGAATTAAGTTCCAGGAATCACAGGTACAGCATGATGACTATAGGTAACAATATATACTGTACTGTATACTTGAAAGATGCTATGAGAATAAAGCGTTAATGTTCTTACCATAACAGAAACAAAATGGTATTTATGTGAGTGAAGGATGTGTTAACTAACCTTATTGTAGTAGATGTTTCACAATATACACGTGTATCAAATCAACACATTGTATGCCTTAAACTTACACAATATTATATAACAATTATATCTCAATAAAGCTGGGAAAAAAGAAAGAAAAGGCCTTGGCTGGGAAGAAACAAAGGAATACAATGGTGGATGGCAAATCCCAGATAGGACAAGTAAAGGTCACCACTGAAAGACTGGAATGGACATTATTTCCCACTGAGATAAGAGCAAAATTGGAATTGCCCAGGAGCACAGGAATAGGGCTTCTATGTAGGATGCCATATATCATCACAAATCTCCACAGTCCTTAATAAACCTGCATTACCAGGAAATTACTAGAAACCAGGACAGAATCCACATTTGGTTGATTCTGCCTCCTTAATATCACTGAAATACATCTTTTCCTTTTACTTGGCTCAGGCTCTTATCATTCAAGGATCTCCTAACTGGTCTTTGATCGTCAATCCAATCCTTCTACCACTCAGTTGTCAGTGATCTTTCTGGAAGGAATCTCATAGTGTTTACTCATCCACCCTTCAAAAAAGGTCCAGCTCCATAGCTTGAAATAAAGGTCCTTCCGAATACAGCCTCTCTCTCAACCTCATACCTAACCACTCCCTTCTGTTGCAGCCATCACCACACCACTACCACCAATTATTTGGTGCTTACTATATGCCAGGGACTCTGCTAAGAACTCTGCATGAATTATCTCATTTAATCCTCATAACAACTCCATTGGGTAGAAATTATTATCACCTTCATTTTACAGATGAGGAGACTGAAGGACAGTGAGGTTCCATGACTTGACCAAGGTCATGTAGCTATAAACAGCAGAACCAAGATTTGACCCCAGACAGCTGAACTCTAAAGCCTGACACTGTAACTGGCATAATTAAATTGCTTATACTCCTTCGAATTAATAAACTCATTTACAATTCTGTGTCTCCAAACATTCCGTTTCCTCTATAAGGTATCCCCCTCCACCCCAGCCCCTTTCTTTAGCTAATTCATACTCATTGCTCAAAATTTATGTTGAGCTCTACCTTTTCCGAGAAGTATTCCCTGACACCCCTGGTCTGGTTAGATGCCTCTCTCTGGGCTCCCAGAGCACCCTCTGTGAACCTCTCATATAGATGTAACAAACAACTACAACTACAATAAAATATAGTAAAATAAAATAACAAAAACCAATAAATGTAGTAATTTGCCCCCACCTTCACCAAACAATGAGCTCCCCCAAAGCAGAAATGTGTCTTAATCATCTTTACATCCCTAGTGCTCGACCTGTTAAAAGAATGGATAGATGAATGAGCCACTGAATGAGCTACTGAAGGTCAGTAGAGGGAAATAAAAGATACCAAGGGTTTACTTCAGTACAAATAATGAATAATGAGAAAATGAGAGTGAGAGAAAGTAAAAAACAGTTAGCAAAATACAAAGGCTAAAGAAAGTCCCTGAATGGTTTGTAAGGTCTCTTTCAAAGTCCAGGTTCATCTCATGCTAGGGAATAGAGACCAAATATTCAGACAGACCGCTGCATACTTGAAAGATAAAAGCTGAGAACAGTGTCTTTCCCCTACCAGAGAGAATCCACAGATGGATGACAGAGCCTCAAGTGTGGCAAGCTAAACAAAGACCCCAGGAAAACCTCCCATGGACTTCAGAACCAGTGGGAGGTTTTACAGGCCTAAAAAGGAGAAAGTTGTGGGACTTGCCTGGTAACGCAGTGGTTAAGAAGCCGCCTGCCAATGCAGAGGACACAGGTTCGAGCCCTGGTCTGGTAAGATCCCACATGCCACGGAGCAATAAAGCCCGTGTGCCACAATTACTGAGCCTGTGCTCTAGAGCCTGTGAGCCACAACTACTGAGCCTGAGCCACAACTACTGAGCCCGTGAGTCACAACTACTGAAGCCCGCGTGCCTAGAGCCCATGCTCCGCAACAAGAGAAGCCATCACAATGAGAAGCCCGCACACCACAACGAAGACCCAACGCAGCCAAAAACAAATAAAGGAGGAAGTTGTAAAGATAGTACCTGAACAAAAAGCAAATTTGACAATGCAAAGGGGGAGTATGAACAAGATTTTAGTCTTTACTAAGGCGCTCCTGGGAAGAATTACAAATTGGATGTCTTCACCAAAGGGTAAATGTCCCAGAGATTTAGGTTGTCCTCCCATCATTTGCTATCCAAATCCTACTGCCTTTCAAGGTCTATCTCAAATACCCTTGTTTTATGTAGCTTTTCCCAATATCTCATCAAGAGTGACTTCTTCCTCCTTCAAATTTATCTTTCAAGTCCCTTCTAACAGACTTTGGTTGGAGTTATACATATGCTTCTGTGACTGTGAACTAACTGAAGGAGCACTATGCTTCCTCAGAGCTGGCCTAGAACAAACATTCAACACTTATTTGTTGGACTGAAGGGAATCTACTCTACAAATGTGTGCTCAGCAAGACATTCCTAAAATATCAACTGTAACTGAGTAATTAGACCCAGAAGGAAGTCCTGGCTTTGAAATAAGACAAAAAAGGATACCACTGGAAGGATTTAGAAAAACATACAAAGTCACCAGGTACTGAGTTAAGATGCCAGCCTAAACCAGATGAAGTAGCTCAGCCTCCCAGAAGGACAGGGTTAGCCTTGATAGTCAGCTAATGAGTATGTCTCAGAAGACCATGCAGTGCAGAGAAAAGTGGTCAGAGGGAAAAGTTAAACATCCACAAGCCAGTAGCTTAGATCTCAGGGGAAGGGAGCCTGGAACATAGAGGGGTTCACATGAGTCAGAATAAAATTAACCTTGGGGGAAACCAAAGACTCTGGGAAGGACTAAGAATTCACCTACTCACCCCCTGAACTGTGCTCAAATGTAGGTCACTTTTCTTCAATACCAAAGTAAAACTTATTGTTGCCACTTCTGTTCAACTCAGTTATGTCACATCTTGTCCAGTGATTCCTGTCCATCCACAAATGTCTCACGTGGTCTAGATGGTCCCCACTCCACAATTCACTCACTCTCTAGAACATCAAGGACTTTATCCTGAGCTCCCTTCCACCAGGACCACAGCAAAGGGAAGCTGAGGCTCCAAGAATGACTGACAGTTGGCCCCACCTGATCCCGAACCTCTTACCAGCTGGTACTGGCGGCTGTACAAGTCATGGCAGTTGTTGAAGATATACTCATATGTTGAATTCAAACAGGCTTTCACACAATCCTTTACCACCTGGCTGGCTCTTGGAGGGCTCTGCAGTTCTTGCACCTGCCAATTAATAAAAAATTGGAGTTATACATATGCTTATGTGACTGTGAGGGTCCTGCTCACCTGAGTGGTCTCTCCTCCTAGAACTGCCCCCAAATTATTCCAGATTCCTTCATCCCTCTGTAGGTCCCTGGACCTTGCCCTGGGATGAAATTGTCAGGACAGCTGATGGGGAGAACTGCCTAGCCCAACCTCCTTGACCCATGGTCTTCTTAGAAGTAACTCAGGAACAGATACATGGAAATGTGGGCTTAAAGGTGATAAATCCTATAGCCTTTGACTATGCCCAGTGATTCTTATTCTCCATGACCCTGTGGCCAGGTCCCCAGCCTAGCACTGCCCAGCCCAGTTCATCTCTTACCTTCATTCTGAAGAAAGTAATGCTGGTCAGCAAATCCACTGTGGACTTTAAGTCCTGAAGTCGCTCAGGGCTCCCAGCAGGGAAATTATTCTATTGCCAATCAAGCAAATGTAAGAAAGGAACAGAAGAATATGAAAGCCTTTCCTGCCAAAAGCAATGAAATCAGAAGCTTCCCTAAGTGCTACCCATTGGGATCTTCCCTAGTTGAGAGAAACAAAAAAGCTGTAAGACCACAGGTCTCCCTCTCTTTTCCACAGACACAGGGCCTTGCCAAAAGCAGGGGTTAATAATCCCCAGCCCAGAAAGCAACACATCCTACCCCCAACCCTACTTCTACTTCCCATGCAATGTGTGAGCATTTGCACAAATGAACATACACTCACACACACACACACACACACACACACACACATTTTTCTTGGGTGAAGATTCTTACACCCAAACAGTGAGTTCTTCAAAAGTTACAATCTAACTGCATATCCTGGAATATAAGTGGAGCCATGCTACAGACCAGACTGGGATCCAAGACATGTACTTTCTGTATAGTGGATCCCAGTTACTCCACCATTCTGGAGCCAGCAGATGGCAAAGCTCTGAGCAGAACTGCTCTTGGAGTGAGTTCCTTAGGATCTTTCCACCATGCCTCACTTCATTCTCCTTGGCAGGAGTTTTAGGAGGAAGCTGCCAAAGAAAGCTTAGGGATGATGCTGTGCCACTCTCCATTTTAAGGGTTGTTTTTTAAAACCTTCAAATGGCTACTTATATGCCAGATACAAGATATACAGTCAACTCTCCATTATTCGTGCAAAGGGAGGGCACTGAAAGTGCAGATAATTAAAATCTCACTTCTTTTTGACTCTGAGATTGTTTTTATACTTACTTTTTAATGTGGATATATTGCCTGTTCTGGAAATTCACAACACTTTAAAGCAAGTAATGAAGTCATTCTAAGAAGGCCTAACTTAGAAAGAATGGAAAAACTGCCCATTTCCCTGTCCTGTCCTAGGCACCCACCTTCCTACTACATCTATTTCCTCCCTTCATTCTAGAAATGGACATGACATCTGCTACAAATTACTTGCCCAAGCCAAGATACTCTCTCTCCCCTTAGCCAGATTCTCACACCTCTCCTGGAAAATGAGGAGAATATGGAAAGATGCAATAAGGAAATATAATTATCTAATTTTTAAAGGGGCCTTTCTGGAAGAGATTATCCTTAGGAAACTCCTTGATGAATATGTCATCAGAGAGTTTGGTAGAGTGACATGAGTGGGGTTAGAAAGCCAACTATCTATAAAAAGCAGCCACACCTGCTACTATTTACACACTGCATGGTCCTTGGAGTTTGAAGAACCACAGGTGTCAGTGACGTTGGCCGTATATGTGGATGTGATGACAAAGACCAATTTTCTTTGCCTTCCATCTTTATAGTCATGATTGGTCCACAGTCTCTCTAGACTGATCTTGATACTACCCTTTGTCCCACCCCACAGCCATGTCTTCACTCACCCTGTATGTAGAGAGGTCAATCCTCAGTGAGTTGTGCAGTTGGTCCAGTAGTTTTACAAATCTCTCTTTCTGAGGGTGATAAACAAATAATGAGGAACAGAAATAATCTATTTCCAAGCTCTCTAGACTGTAGCAAAAAAAGAACCATCTCTGGGTGAGAGGGAGACACTGAGCTGGGGACATACCCTGTCCCATATTTGCCCATGAGGAGAACAACAAACCATGCAAAAGAGAAATGGGATAGGTCTTTCCTGTTCCATCTCTTAGCACTTAAACTGGGGAATCTTCTCACACTGGCAAGAGGAAAGCAAGTCTCTGGGAGGGGAAACAGCTTTCTATACAAATCAAGAAGAGATGACCAGTGCATCTCCATCCCTTTGGGACTCTAACTCATCTTAGTCAGATAAAAGGAAACTCTAAACACATTCTCCAACTTGTTCCTGTGTCTGTGGTGTCCTAACTTATCTTGGAATAGCTCTTAACAGTTAAACAGACACAGTCTAGCAGTGACGACAGGAGAAATAGTGATGCATCTGGAAGGTGATCAGGGAGACACAAGGGGATTTCTCTTTAAACCACATTCCATATCATTTCCCTTATACTTTTTAAATGTTAAAATAAATAACAAATACTATTTAATAGCTTATTTTTATAGAAAAGGTATAATTAAACGTGGAATCATGTTCCTGTAATCTGTTGGTGCAGCACTCCTAGAATTCACATATTGATAATATTATATATAGCATTAGATATTAGTTAAGTCAATACATAATGTGGAGAGACAGAATGGAACAGATATTTGACTGGCTTAATCAATGATACTAATTCATCTACAGAAAGACTATCAACAACATCAAAAAAGTGGTCAGTACCAAGAAAAAGGGCTCAGAGACCCAGTAGATTTGGGAGTATCAGTAATTTTATCCCTAAAGAGGTAATATTTGTGGTGAGTCTGATATATACCATCCAGTTTACACTGAACTTATGTCAGGTGACATTACGAACAATGATTCAACTTCACAAGTACCTTAACAACAGGAAAGGGCATACCCTGGATCAGGAAAACTGTCCAGACACTAGAAAAGGGACAGGCTCAGGTGTGCAACTGGTATTCTTGCTTAGACATCAGTCTCATATGAACTTAAGTGGTATGAATCCATCACAGAGAGACTGAATAATATTAAGAAGGTTGCTTTGTGAACCTGCAGGACTGAGGAACATGGTGATTCAACCAAGTTGTTGGCCCAGAGAGGTTCTCCCTGAGCACAGGTAGTGCCACAGCCCACAAACCACAGTGGTGCTATTTCACCTTTTCTCACTTATCCACGTCTGAGGAGAGTCTACTAGTATAGTCTAACTACCCATAAGGAAATAAGTTCATTATCCAGGTGGCAACTATCTGAATTTCAGGCATATCAGCTCTGCAGTACTGACTAAAAAATCAAACTTCGTTAACTGATAACAATCAGGTTACATGTTTTTACGTCACACTCACCCCAAAGTTGGAGGCTGCAAAACGATCAGACGCAGAGACATTGGTGGAGGCGGTTGTGTGGGCATAGTAGGCATTGATGTTGGCCAGTAAGGTGCTCATCACTGCTGGCACACCAGGACACATGTACTTGGATGACAAACATGCAAAGTGCCTGAAAAACAGCACCTTCAGCCTCAAAGGCTCTTCAGGGTTTGCAGCAAAGGTCAAGTAATCAAAAGATCTCACTCATGTGTATGAAGCTTCCGATCACCTTGGCATACAAGGATTTTCATAATTTACTCACTCAAATATACATCAATGAACGTGTACTATGTGCCACGCCTGGCACTAAGGGCCAGAATCCAAAGAGGTGACATTCTGGCAGAGAAAGCAGGTGTTAGAAAGTAAGTCAATAACCCAAGACATGCTATGCAAAAATTCTGTGGACACACACAGGAAGATCACCTAAATTAGAATGGCTGGGGGCTAGAAGGGATTAGAAAAAGGATTCCCAAAGAAGAGGTGGTTGAAACAAGTCTTAAAGGATTAGTAAGAATCAATCAAATGCAGAAGTGTGCAAGCAAAGGGAAACTGTATTGCAAAAACAAATATACTTATGGAGAGTCATTCATTTGGAAAACCTCACTCATGGCTACTGTTCAGGTGTTTGATAAAGGAATACTACGAAATGCAAGAGGAGAAGTAGACAGAGAACAGATAACAAAGGAGTTTATCCTAGATGCTATAGTAAGTTTTTTTTTTTTTTTTTTTTTATTTTATTTTATTTATTTATTTTTCTGGCTGTGTTGGGTCTTCGTTTCTCCGCGAGGGCTTTCTCTAGTTGTGGCAAGCGGGGGCCACTCTTCATCGCGGTGCGCGGGCCTCTCACTATCGTGGCCTCTCTTGTTGCGGAGCACAGGCTCCAGACGCGCAGGCTCAGTAGTTGTGGCTCACGGGCACAGTTGCTCCCGCAGCATGTGGGATCTTCCCAGACCAGGGCTCGAACCCGTGTCCCCTGCATTAGCAGGCAGACTCTCAACCACTGCGCCACCAGGGAAGCCCGCTATAGTAAGTTTTTAAACAAAGGCATACTGTGATCAGATTAGTCTTTCAGAAAGGTCACTTTGAAGGTAAAAATTAGAAACGAAAACTTGGAGAGAGATAAGACTAAGAGAGAAAGACCAATTGAAGAGTTACTGCAATCACTCAGAAAAGAAGCAATGAAGCACTAAATGGAACAGAGAAATGGTTAAGGGCACAGACCCTAGAGCCAGACTTTGGGTTTGAGTCTCAGCTCCAGCGCTCAGTGACCTTGGATAAATTACTTCAACTTCTTCATGCTTCAGTCTTTTTATCTATAAAATGGGAATAATAATGATATGGGTATTAAATGAGTTAACATTCATAAATTACTTAGACCAGTGCCTGGCACATAAGGAAATGGTACATAGGAGTTGTTGTTGTTGCTGTTATTATTATTATTACTGAGCTATTGCAATACTGATAGATTAAAAACATATTTAGGAGTAGAATCTAGAGGTTTTAGAGACTGATTGAATGGTGGTAGTATGAAAGAAATGTTTAGGCTGACTCCTAAATTTCTGTTTGGATAACTATGTAATAAATTGTTCCATTTACTAAAATAGGGAATATACGAAGAACAGATTTGGTGGAGATAATGTTGATTTGGATTTTGGTCATGTTGAGTTTGCAGTGCCTATGAGAATAGCCAGGAAGCAAATGAAAATGGATCTGAAACTCAGGAAAAGGTCTGGTCTGGAGAAAGAGATCTGGGAGTCCTAAGCTCAGAAGTAGTGACTAGGTCATAGGCTTGAATGAGCTCATCCAGGGAGAGTGAACAGAGTAAGAATGGCAGAGGGCCCATTCTCCAACCTCAATCCTCGACATGTTTCTTCCATCTAAACTAAACTTCTTGTAATTCTTTGAATAGTCTATGCTCTGTTGCATCTTAGCATCCCTGCACATGCCCTACCAGAAATACCCTTCCTCCTTTTCTGTATTTCAAGTGTCAACTCTTCAACAGCTTTCTTCAAAGCCCTCCCCTAATATTTAGATGCTCTCATAATACACTGTGATTACTTCTACTATAGCACTTATTATATTATATTGTAATTGTTTGTTTACTGGTCTGTCTCTTCTGCTAGACTGAGTTCCCCAAGCACAGAGACCCCATCTTATTCATCTTTGTGTTCTCAGCATGTGGCACAACATATGACACACAGAAGGAACTAAGTAGAAGTTTGTAGAATAAATGAAGCACAGCCAGGGCACTAGCTACCCTCTGCTTACCTAGTGCTGCTTCCTGTGCAGCTTCCTAGTGCTGCTTCTAATGGCAGCCTTTCCAATACACAGACTACACCTCTTCTCATAGTAGGTGGGAATTTCTTTTATAGGAGTCTTGGTCAACTGCAGACACAGCTGCTTTCCCTACAGTTCAGTGCTTTTTCCGACTCCCAGGCCAGTTTATGAAAGCTTGTCTGTCACACACATATACCTGAGCACACATACCCTGTCTGCTCAGGCCTGTGATGTTTGGGCAAGTCTGTCCTTGTATACCCTCCCATGCCCTTTTCTCTTCCTACCTGTGAACTCCAGGGTAGACAGACTAATACCTTCCCCCTGAGTTACTGAAAAACACACTCCTTTTTTTTTTTTTTTTTGCGGTAAGTGGGCCTCTCACTGCTGTGGCCTCTCCCGTTGTGGAGCACAGGCTCCAGACACGCAGGCTCAGTGGCCATGGCTCACGGGCCCAGCCACTCCGTGGCATGTGGGATCTTCCCGGACTGAGGCACGAACCCGCGTCCCCTGCATCGGCAGGCGGACTCTCAACCACTGTGCCACCAGGGAAACGCAACACACTCCTTTTATACATATACTCTCTTTGCACAGATCCACCCTACCCAGCTCAGAGAGGAAAGCAATGAATCACTGCATACTACCCCACTGAAGACCTATCCACTCTGTCAGTGTACCTCCATTGTTAGCTACTCCAAAGGTTAGCAGCCATTTCCTAGAGCCCCAGGGGAGCCTTACGTCATAGCCTGATATATGGACTCGATGCCATAGCGCATGGCAAATTCATCCACAATTTCTTGGGCAGTCTCATCAAAGTACACCTTCCATGCATCGTCTCCTCGAGCCTCAGGGATGTGGACTCCTCCACTGCCCTGAATGTCTGTGAGGTAATGGAAGAGGTTCTGTAGAAGACAGAGTAAAATATATATTGATATTAAAGAGTTAAATATATGTTGGAGAAAAAAAATACCTGCTGGTAAAGACCAGGGGAATGTGAATAGGATTCTATAGAAATTCTGTCCTTCAAGTCATTGCTCAGCAACTCCTGTGGCCCCAGGAGGCTGTTCTCACATTAGTGAAAGAGAACTGAGGCTGGGACTGTTATATGGGCTGTCCAGGGTAGCACAGTGAGCCAAGAACAAAATAAAAATAGGCTCCAGATCTTCAACCATCTAGCAATCCTACTTATTGTCAAAGGCCCCTCCCAGCACTGCTTTCTGGCATCCCATCTACCAAGAGCTGGCTCACCTCATGGAGACACGTATACTGCACATGATACGGGGCTACCTTCTCCTCCCCCTTGATCTCCACATTGATTTGTAGTCGGATAGCCCCTGAGACGGCTGATTTGTCTGTCCTCTTCTCTAGGAAGGAAGGAAGACTGGAGATTGACACCAATGCAACTGCAGACAGCATAGACAGCCCCCAACCTGGCTTAACCCAAGGAAAAGGAGGCACTGACCCAAGTGTTCACCTAATAGGTGAATTAATTTCAGTGACCATATAGTCCACAAATACCCCAGAACTGGCTGGGTGGGAGAAAAGAAGTGCCCAAGGGACTAAAGGCATTAGGGCTGAGTATGAAGATAAAAAGACCTTCTGAAATCTGGAAACTGTCCAGCCAGAGTGAGTTCCAGACACCCCCACTCCTCTGTCCCCCATCTCTATGCACGGTCGGTTCTCTGCAGGGAAGGCAAGGCTCTGTATAGAGGTGTGCTTTGGGGACTGAGTGGTGGTTTTGGTAGATAGGAGTTTCCCCAGGTTCCCCATTCATGCTCTCCCTTCCCAGAAACTTTCTCTGGTCCTGCTTCCTCACCCAAGTTGTACCAGACGTCCATCTCGCCACTCAGTGTTCGAACCTCAATGATGGTTTGGCCAAGGAAATCATCAGACTCTCGCTTTAGCCGCTGCTTTACTCTTGACTTGATGTCATCATCCTCATCCCACACACGTACCTTAATGCGGTCAGAAGAGTTGTGGCACTCACTGTGAAAGAATTAGGAAGGCTCTGTTACGAAGAGACCCAGAAGCCCCTACTCTTATTACTTCCAATTCCCTCCCAAAGCTCTATCAGCTGCACTTGAGGCCCTGCAGAGGAAGAGAAGGAGTCAAAGAACAGTGGTACTCAAGTCCCAAGTGAGTCAGGCTATCCCAGCAAATGGCTCTTCATTCCTTAGCTTGGGTAGCTTTCTACATACCATTATCCAGTCCTTATTGCCCTGGGACAAAAGCGAGGAGGGGAGGAGTAATTAGGGACAATTCTGATTTCCTATCAGCTAGCTGTACCAACAAAACCAACAGAAAACAGCCAGACAGATGCCGCAGAGCCCTAGGAAGCAGCTGCTAGTTGCCTCCCCAGAATCCTATATGAAGTCCATAAAGGTGTTAAATGTTCATGGTAAGTCCATCTGGTCATATATGCTTTAGCTTTCTACCTAACACCCCCATCTATCTAAGAATGTGCTTGGTGAATTTCTATCATTCTTTAATATCCACTTGAATTATCGTTTCCTCCATGGTGTTTGCTTTGGAGGAGGTAGTTTGCCCAGGTTCCTCCCTCACTCTCTTCTTCCCCAGCAGTTGCTTTCTGGATCCCTGTTGCCTTATCCAAAAGTTGTACTTGGCAGAATCTGCTGCTCCTTACCCTATGTTCTCATAATATCTTTGCACATTCCATTAAAATATTATAGTATAGCTACTGGTCTTCTGAAAAATAATAGACAAATCATCAATCAGCCTCTTGAAGCCAGGGATGTCTTATACATTTTTCGATACACAACATCATGTATAGTGTCTTATACAGAATACAAATTGCTTGCTAAATGATAAAAGTGGGCAAAATTGACTATAGAGCCAATTCATTTAGAATTAATCATAGGTAATATTCAAGCAGGAACCATTCAGCTTCTTGAAAAACAAGTGCTCCCCCCAGTAACTATTGTCTCTGGATTAGAGACTGATTTTATAGGCCCCAATCCCTTTCCCCAATCCCCTTCCAAGGAGCCAACAGAAAAAGGTCTCTACATAAGCTGCCTGCTTGGCTGATTCAAACTCCTGGCCCTGGGCTTCCCTGGTGGCGCAGTGGTTGAGAGTCCGCCTGCCGATGCAGGGGACACGGGTTCGTGCCCCGGTCTGGGAAGATCCCACATGCCGCTGAGCGCCTAGGCCAGTGAGCCATGGCCGCTAAGCCTGCGCGTCCGGAGCCTGTGCTCCGCAACGGGAGAGGCCACAACAGTGAGAGGCCCGTGTACTGCAAAAAAAAAAAACAAAAAACCCCACAAAGTCCTGGTCCTAGGCATTAGGGGGTGTGACAAAGCATCTGGATTCACCAGACATTAGTCCAAGTCCTCGGCTAGAGCTTGCCATTTTTCAACAACCAGCCCTCATTGTCATACGAAATAGTCTATAAAAAAGTGAGATAATGAATAAAGTAGCAGGGAGTGGAAGCTGAGGCAGAAAGAAAAGCAGGGCCCTTAAGGAAAATGGAAAATTCTCCAAATCCCAGGTTTCCATCTTCAAGCCAGAATTATCCAGTTGTAGGACAAAGATGTTCCCTCCCCACTCCCTAGAAGAGCCTAACCCTTCCTAGGCAGGATGGCAGGGCTGGAAGATACACGGTTGGGTGGGCAGTCCCTGGTTCTGTCACACAGCAGTAGTACAATAAAATCTTTCTAGCACTATAAAAAGCAGCATGTGACGCCCAAAGCCCCCTTTAAGAGCCCTAGTTAAGACAGGGCTTGGGTACAGTAACCCTGATACAATAGTCTATGAGAAGAAACCCAGAGAAAGAATAGCTGCTACCCAATTGAAGCATGTGAGAAATGGGTTTTCTCCACTGCCTCTGACCCATCTCTCTTAGAGCCCAAGCCCAGAACAATGAGATTTAATGCTGCTCCCAAAACATACACATTTAATGCTGCTCCCAGGTAAGACAAAGCCCACTATGACTTACAAATGGAACTTCTCCTCCCAGACAGGATTCAGGTTCCCAAAAATGGTCTTGGTACGCTTCTTGGTTTTGCCCACTTGCACAGTCACATAAGGGTCACTGGATCCTGTCTTGTCCTTGGCTTGTAGGCCCTGGGCACACACCACTGCAACCCAAATGCACATAGAAGGAGACTTCAGAGTACACTCCAGAAGTCATAAGCCCTCCAAAGTACGACTCATATTTCCCATCTTAGAGCAGCCTCTATCTGCTCCTTGCACAGGAGCAGATTTTCTCACTCCTCCACATCTATCCTTAGCCCTAAGCCACAAGCCTTTCCTTCAAAGCCTAGCCCAAGAATCCTACCTCCCCACTGGAGCCCTAACTGACCACTTACCCCTACACTTACCCCAACAGGTCCTTATCTGTTCTGATACATGCTTGCTTCAGCCATATCCACCCAGTTAGTAAATCACTGGTTAACTATTCACTAATCTCCTGCCTGTCCCCTTACCCCCACCCTCCCCGCTCTTATAATATCAAACTGTTAACCAAGTCTGTAACATCAGACTGTTACCAAATCCTGGTATTATCATTCGTATTGCTTGCAGGTGCCAGTCTTGCCTCTCCCAGCACCCCCTGGCATCAGAGTCTAGGAGAGGAGCAGTGATGAATAATGAGGCCCTCCCTCTTCCTTCATTCTGTGCTCCTTCTCCCCAGCCCCTACTCCCTCACATTCAGGATGCTTCTTCCCCAGGCTCCTCCCCATAGCCAAGGCCCTCCTGTCCTCTCAAACTCTGGCCTGCTCACCAGTTATGGTAATCTTGGCCGACCATTTGGAGGTGCCATCCAGCACACTCTGCTTCACTGTTTTCATCTGCTGCACATGGGCAACTTTGCTCACATTGAAGACATCCCGGATAACTTCAAAGATCTCCGGCTTATTCCGCTCTCGGATCTTCATGCGGTCCTTCATGGCCATGATAATGTTCTGTGTCCGGTCCTCCGCTCCATGTTTAGAGCTCTTTTCTGCAGCCCCTGAAGAATGGCCAGAGACAGAAAGTAGGGTAACCAACAGGCCACCTACCAGACCAAGGATCAGGCTGAAGAATGGGGCCTGGGAGAGGTCACTGAGCCGTGGGTAAAGCTTAGGAAGACACTGGTATGTCTCTGGGAAAAGTTGATCTCTGTGGGGCCTGCTAGAGTTTAATGCCTAGCTAGTGGAGTTTAAAATGCAACTCAAAGAGTAGCAAAAAGTTGATCATCGTTATGGGGGTGTATTATTCTATTCTCTCTATTTAGATATATGTTGAGTTTTTCATCAAAAAAGAAAAAAAAATATGTAGCTCAGTCTGCACTTGGCTTTGTCTTTCTTCCATCTGCATGCTTGTTGAGAGATACCCTCCAAGTCTAAGGCCAAAATATCAAAATGGGTATCCCAGTTATCAAGGAGGGGTTGTGGATTGGCACAACAACTCCACCAATCTCATCCGAATGCCAAGCCACGATACAGATCTCAGAATTCGTCACAGCACATAGCTGGGTTCTGCCCCATAGCTCCAGTGTCTTTAATCTCAGAAAATAGTGTGGTATGGTGAGAAAAGTATGGCCTTTGGTATCAGACAGACTTGAGTTCAAATCCTGACTCCACTACTCCCTGCTGGGTAAGTAGGCTTCTTCTAAGAGAAGAAAATGTCACTTATCTCTCAGGATTTGTAATAAGCATTATATTAGATAGCATATATAAAGCATCTAGCCCAGTGCCTGCCATCTAGCACTGGGCTAGATGCTTTATTTATTGAGTAATAAACAGTCCCTATTATTGTTACCATCATTATTATCCTGGCAAGGTCAAGGGTCTTTTTCACCAGCCATGACCCCAGCCAGCTCATCTCAAAGGTCAGTAAGCTTCCTCTGCTGTCCTAAGGATTATGGCAGAACAAAGACTCCTCCAGTGTATTTCACCAACCAGGCTTCTCAGGGCAGAGGACCCATCCTTCCTTTATTGACCCTGCAGACTGGCTCTTAACCTCTCTCCAGTCTCCAAAGTCTTAGGCCTTAACTACAAAACTTGGAGCAAAGGACAAAGGTCAACATCTGCATCTTAACCCCGGGAGAATGGAAAGCAGGTTTTCTGTCCAGTGAAGCCTACAGAAGGGCATTTAATTCCACTCTGTGCTTCACAGAAGCCTTAGTCAGAAGATATTTTCTGATAAATGAAAAATGACCTGGGCTGCATCCTACTCTTGCCATTTAGCATATCCCATGCAATGCTATTTACCTGGACCGGGACCTCTGAAAGGCTCTTAAAGGGAAGGTGGACACCCTGGCTACAGAGCACCATTTCAGAGGCTTCCAGCAAACAGCCTATGCAGCCAGTTGCTAGTTCTTGCAATTAAAGCAGGCGTCTGCTGGCACCTGTGCTTGTCACCCCTCATGATGGATTTGGGCAAAGTCATCACCAGCACCCAACTTCTGCTATGTTCTGCCTGTCTCTTCATGTCTACTATAGCCATGCCACTGGCACCAATCTAGCGTTCTTCAAAGAAAGACATTTTAAGTCAACAATTCCTTGAGGCTTCTTCCTGGGCCCCTTTTATGTCACATATCTTTCCTTGGGACAATGAACTGCTTGTGAGTCTAAACACAACCTTCCTTTCTCCTACCACAATCCTTGAAGTTTTCATTGCTATGGCTTGGCTCTGAGTAACACCTGAAGACCTGGAGGGGCAAGAAAATACATTTCCACATCCCACATCCCCTACCCCTGCTCTTCCTGGGGTCTAGCTATAGCAGTGCAAGCCCAGCAGGAGTGGAGCAAGGAGATAAGAACTTAGAGTGCTACCACCTCCTGTGACAGAGACTTGTTGCTTTTCCTGCTCCTGTTTTCCCCATTCTATGATGGCAGCACAAGTCACATATTTAGCAAGGGCCATGGGAGTCTGGCACATTCTCCATCTGGATCTCTGCCTAATCCATTTGAAACTTCTGTTCTTGGCACTGTTGTCTAAATGCTCCAACTATAATCAAGGAATAAATTTCAGCTTCCCTGAGTCCTAGGGTCTAGACCTCAGGAGGTTCCTCTATGAGGCCTAGAACCTCACAGAACTCTCTTCTCATTAGTTTTAAACATGCTCTAGTCACTTGGGCAATATGGCCACCACAGTGTGTACAATACTCAAGCATAGCCTCTGGGACCATGTGAATCCTAGAAGGGATTTTTATCTCCATCAGAGGACCACAGAAAGCTCAACGGGTTTTTCCTAAAGGTGCTTAAGAGAGTGCTACAAGACCTGTTATTTGGAATGGCAATGTCTCTTGACTTAGGACCCTACTTTCTCTAAAAAGGAAAGAACTTCAGAATCAGGTAGAATAGAGGGATGATGTCCCAGCCACCCTAGCTCTTTGTTGCCAGACTATTTTGGAGAGGCCCTGCTGCCCATGTTTCCCACCCATCACCCCACAGGGAGACTCACGCTGCAGGCAGTCGGCATTGAGCAGGTCCTGGCACTTCTCGTGACACTTGACTCCACACTCGCTGCAGCGCATGCCCTGCCGGGCAATGCCCCAGAGCAGGCCTTCACACTCATAGCAGTAGGTTGGGGTAGTGGCCGTCCAGACCTCAAAGTTGTGGGGTGTGGTGCACGAGATGGGATAGATTAAGGCCTGCAGGGTTTTCTTATACACATGGGATTTCTGAAAGACATATATCCCATCACCCACCAGCAACTTCAGTTCTCTGCTGGGAGATACCAGAACTAAGACCCTTGCAGGGCTCTCAAGACCCCGGTTTCTCCTCCGGCAATTGAGGAGATGCTTTAGCTTGGCCCAGCCCACAGCCCAGCCTGGCAGAAAGAAGCCCTCCACATCATGTGCTCCTGGTCATCCAAGATAGGTCTGACCTGAATGCTGGGCCTGAGCCTTGTCCCAGTATTCAGGCTTTTTTAGAGAAACAAAGGGAACTAGGCTTACCATAAAACCCTGACATTGGTGGTCACATACTCCAACGTGAGATTAAGGTTTACTCCTGGTCTGGACCCTTGCCTCGGGGAGCAGTGTAGAAAACTTGATGCTATCTGTTTCATTAACAGAGTGTGCCCAACACTTTTGAATTCCCGGTAAGTTTGGCTACAGAGATGTTCACTGGACCATAGGCCAGTGGCCTCTTGAAAGCCCATGGGTCACTTACCAGCTCTTCATCCTTGAGAGAGGTGCGTGTAGCCATTGCAGAAGTAATTCCCGCCTTCCGGGACTGGACCAATGACTGTGAGAGAAGACTTGCTGTCAGCCCTGGCTACTACCAAGGGCTAGGCAAAGTCCTGGGGAGGGAGTTTCAGTGACCAAAGCTATTTGATGATAACTCACTATGTTCTCTCTATTTTTACTGTCATTCACAGGGGATTGCCATGGATAATAGGTAATAAGAACCTGAGGTTAATATCCAAATCCAAGGCCCTAAGGGACTGTTCTAACAATGACAGAACAGCACTTCTCTCAGGGTACCTATCATCCAAAGAGTTTTTTGGTATCTGACCCCACAGAAACTCCTTGTTTAAAGGAAGGCAAAGGAAAATGAAAAGATTAGAATTACAGTCCAAAACAGGTCATGAAGAATAGGATAGACACACAACTCTGACAGAGTCACAGTCAAGAACCATCACTGGGAACTATGATTCTGTACTATATCCTCTATTCTCTGGTACCACCCCCTGCCCACACAACCCCAGGAAGCTGTGGAGGCCAAAAGCCCAAAAGAGCAGGGCACTTGAGAAAGGGGCAATGTAGCCTCACTGAAATCAAGCAGGGTAGGGGGTTAAATGTGACAGCTATGATGTCCTGCTAGCCAGGCTCTTATATAGAGAGGCCCACGAATCTGCCAAGCCCAAGCTTCAGGGACAGCCCCTGGAGAGGCACATAGTTTCCCTAAAGCAGGGGACACTAGGCAGACAGAAGTCACTGTATCAGCCTAAGCGGGCAGAACAGTTAGGATGTGCCCAGGTGCTTGGGATATGGACTCTTATAAAGCACAGAAAGGGGCTCTGGAGACACTTACCATAGCCTGTGCAGAGGAGAGCAGAGAAAGGAACAACATGATGTTAAAGCCCCACAAGGGCATGAAAGCTTTCAGAGACAACTGAGAGGTTTCTTCCCTATAGTCCAAAGTAGGAAACATGTCCCAACCCCCTCTGCCTCTATCCACTAAAAACTGTCTTCAACCCAGACAGCTGACCAGGGCCCAAGGCCTAGAAGGCGAGTTGTGCCATAATGCAAAATATGGGCAAGGTTAAAAGACAGAGGAGGGGAAACAAGAAGTGAATGAGATACTGCTATCCAATCAGTTAAACAAAAAACAGCTGGTGAGCAAGGAGGGAGAAGACGAGAAAAAGTAGGAAGAAAAGAAAGGAAGAAGAGAAAAAAGAGGAGATGAAAGACAATGAAAATAAAGAAGAGATGACATCCGAATTTATCTTCATCCAACCAGCTTGATGAAGAGTTGGTGGGAAAAGAGGTGCATTAGAAAGAAGGAAAAAGGGAAAGATATACAAATAGCAGGGGGAAGAAGAAGGAAAGAAAGAAATGATGAAGAGAAAATGGCAGAGGATACTTCTACTCAGTCAATTAAGTAGGGAGAAACTGGTGGAGAAAAAAGAGCACAGTATTGAGGAAAAATCAAAAAAGGAGTGGATAGAAAAAACAAAATAGACTGAATAGGGAGAAAAAAAGAAGAAAATAGTAGAAAATGGTAATAAGAAAAAGGGTTCAAGTCTTACTGAACATCTGGCTCTGGGACTCTGAGATGACCTGGGTACCACTCTACCCCCCACTACTCACTAAACTACAGAAAATTCCTTGAGCTGATTCTGCCTTAGGAGGTATGAGCCCACATAGGAGCTTCTGGTCATGCTGGAGGTCTGAGATCAGCTTTAATTCCTAAGCCTGTTTCAATTCAACTCCACAAATTGTTATCACTACCTCCCAATGCTAGACACAAGGGTACAGAGATAGTCTAGAAAACCTATGCCTTGGGAGACTTCACTTGACCTCCAAGAAGGAGTCACATTTGTCATGCCCATCACACACGAATTTCAATTATCTAGGTCAGGACCAGAGGAAGTTTCCATTACAGGTCATCAGAGAAGGCCATAGAGATACCTAGAGGAGATGGATAACTAGAAGATGACCCTGGAGCCCACCTTTGAGGGTCCAAGCTATAAATGTTCTAGTAGGAGCTTCAGCTAATGAAGAACCTGGGGCTCTGACAAGGGAGTGAGGTAATGTAAGGTCCTACTGAAGCCATCACTAAGTCTCAGTAAAGCTTTAAATGATTGATCATCAGACTAATACTTGTCACTAGAGGCCCCACTTCCAGTCCTGAAAGCTTGCCAAGTCCCAATGGGGGATATCCCAAGGCTACAGCCTAAGCCTTCACAAGAGTCCTTACTCACCAGATCGCTGACAAGCGGCAATGGCTTCTTTCTGCGTAGATCTGGCATGCTGTCAATGCCATAGAGCCCTCCAGCTGGCCTGAGGAGAGAAGAAAATATATCAGTACCTTTAGTCTCACCTTGAGTTACTGGCAGGTTCAATGTTCCATCCTCCTTGCTCATCTTCTCTTCAGAGGAAGATGAACTGACCTCTACCGTGTGCCTTTAAGAGGGGTAAGGAGGACAGAAAGTGAGTGAAATAAAGCCATGAGATGACAAACAATGGAATCTGCTCTCAGTGTCTCCTTCTGAGGTTTTAGCCAAGGATTGAGAGCTCTTTTATCCCACTGTGCCAGTCCAAGGCTCCTTTGTTTATTTGAAGGCCCTTGTGCTCCATAAAGCAAGGTGGGAATTGGTGGTTAAGATAGCTCCTCCTTACACTCAGGCCAGACTAAAGATAAGTCTTTCCTGATCTGCACTAGAACAGCCCACAGGAATAGCTCTACAGAAGAGCTGCTGCCTAGGTGAGCAAGACTGACAAACAATAACATGTAGAAGGAGACCTTCTCCAACCTGAGTAAAAGAGTCACCAGTTCTGTCTATCCAAGCCTCCTGAAGAAAAAGGGTCTCCACGGAAAGAGGAGCCTCCATAATCAAATGGAGGCAGGGGAAGTGGATGAGAGACTTCCAAAAGATCATTTGGGGGAAAAAAGACCATTTAAGAAGGAAACAGCAAAGTGACTCAGAGTCTGGCCTAGCCCTATGGTCACATCAACAGGGACCAGGAAAAAATTACAGCTGGAGAAACTTGAGATTTCTAAAACTTTTATACCTTTTCTATACTTACTAATTTTGTTGTTGTTTGTCTGTTCCTCCATAACAATATGCAATAAAAATACAGAGAATTTCCCCAAAAGAACACCCTTCTCACCTTGAGATAACCTGGATTTCATCCCCAACTCTTCTACTAGTTCACTACATGTCCTCTGCCAAACTTCCTTCCTCTCTTTGGGTCCTGGTGTCACTTCCATAAAATGAGGGGGATGAACTATAAAACCTCTCTGACCTTTTGGAAGCTATTCTGAGCTTCAATTAAAATAACTCATGTACTTGGTTTTAATGAAAGCAACGAGGTGGGGAAAGCAGGGTGGCTGGGTTGTACACCACAGCTGGTCTGAAAAGAGAAATGTCACAGAAGAGTAAGTGTGTACTGCCAGCTATATAGGCCAAAAATGGAGCCACAAATTGGGTCAAGGCCAGGAATTGGAACAGGCAACCCGATATGCTGATTTCTAATAATCTAGCTTCCTGAATACAGGCAGTGAACTTTGTTCTCAATGAGACTACCACACCAACGGTAGATCGAAAGTTGTGGCAACTTCCAAGGACTAAGCTGAAGGAAGGGAAAGAAGACAACAGGGAGGCATTTAGAAAATCACTGCATGGCTCCATTTAAAAATAGCCTGGATACGTTCCACTGGCATGTATGGATTTTAAAATTATTTGAAGAAAAAAGCTAAAGCCCTGAAGAAGGGCTGTTGAAGAAGCAACGGGCGCCACAAGTTTTTGGCTAATTCTGAAAACTATAAAATGCACTCCTTAAGCAGAGAAGTTTTTTTTTGCAACACAAGTGAGCTTTTGACAAAAGAAGGGTGGTTCTTTCACATGTTTAGCTCTTGCTATAAAAAAAACAAATCACAAGGAAAAGGAGCATTTAAAAATACAGTAGACAACTTTATGATCTAATCTGTTCTCTTCCCTGGTGACGAGGAAGAGGAGGCAGCCACTGAGCATTTCTATGTCCGAAGGCCTTTGTGGGACAAGGAGGGAAGGAAGGTTCTCACGCTCCTGAGGAGTATATGTGGGGGTGTGGGTGGCGCAGGTGCTTAAGCGCTCTTCTCTCTCAAGCACAGTCAGTGAGTTATAGGCAGCAGTTGAGCAGTTTGAAATGCCTCTCTGGTGCAATCACATGGGTCTGAAACTCCCAGACAGACAGAACACACAGAGCTCCTACGGGACGCTACTTACGTCTTCACTACAGTGGAATGGAATAAGTAGATGACTCACAACAGCTGAAGATGGATGGAGCCCAGGGAGTAATCTAATCAGCAACACTATCAACAGTGGAATAGAAGGAAACTGTCTCTAAACGCAGATGTGTTTCTAGTTTCCTCATTCCCATACATAAAGGGTATATCACCACTATGATGCAATATATCAGAAATTCCAGAGGTGAGGATAGGGGAGCCCCAAAGTTCCCTCCCCTGCAAAGCTCTCTCTTCTGTCTCTGAGGAATCAGTCTGCAGACTTCTGTCTTCTGCCCCAGAGAACCAAGCAGTCTCTACAGTGGAATCTCTTCCTTCCCCAGAATCCAGCTGATGAAGCTGTTTCTCCTGCTTCCCAGGGGAAAAACTAGAAGCAGCATAACAGACTGCATAAGATCCACAGAAACCTTGTGGTACAACACTTACCCTTCTGGGAGCCACTGGGGCAAAGAGGTATCACCATCATCTGCAATCTTTAAAGAGAGAGAGAGGAAAAAAAGTTAGATCCTGGGAGAGATGGGAGATCGCCATATTTCTTTGGTCAAGCAGTGAGCAATAAAGTAGGAAGCTCAGAGCAGTGTAGGTCACATACACCACGTGGTGACATAACCAGCCTGATGTGTAAGCCAATTCCATGATCAGCCAGGGCAACAAGCGGGCTGCTGAAATGAGTGGTACTTCACCTCCCTTCTCCCCAGTGAATAGGGAGGATATAAGGCCAAGCTCACAGAGATCCCAGGACTAAGGTCCACTAGGAATGTGAGAGCTGCCAGAACTTACAGCCCCTCACACAACCCACTGGTATATATAATAGTAAGCCAAAGGCAGGAGAAGGGTCCATGCAGGCTTCCACGCCTCACTAAAGCAAAAGGACAATTTCACATGGAGGCCAGTCTTCTTCTAGCTATATTCCTAAGTTCTGTTGGCTGCCCCAGCGTCAGACCTGGTCTTTCTGGATTCCTATCTCATCTTGTGATTTGACTTGGCCTAGGTTCCTTGAAGCTCTAACTCACTGACACTGAGTACAGTCTACATTTGATAAGCTCTATTTAACAAGAGAACCCAGGATTAGATACTTGGATTATCACTCTGGTGAATTTTATGAGCTCTACAATAAGAAGTTGAAAATTGAGGCACCAAATAACTCAAGGAAGGAACAGTTAGAAAACACGTTTTAAAGGTTTCTGTAAAAAGACCCAAAGCAAATCCTTCAAGCAGTGTACAGAGGGAGTTCCAAAGCTGCCAGGGCTCTCCAGAGAACCAATGGTCCATGCTGTTTAGGCTCAACAGACCTAGAGCTAGTGGGTCTGGGGCTTCCCATCCCTCCTTGTACCCCTCCACTCCCAACAACTTCCCTGCCTCCTGAGACCTGGGTCCAGCTAACTATCCTGAGCAAATGAGCTCCAGAACAAGGGAGGCAGAAGTAATAAGCTGTTAAGCTCTGGACAGGGGCGAAGTTTTCGGAGGGCTAAAGATGGGAGAAGTTACAGACAAAATGAGGCGAGAGTACAAAAAGGAGAGGTAGGAAAGGTTAATGAGCGATGTAAAAGTGGGTAAGAATGACCCTGGATCAGCATCAGGCTTCAGATGAACTTCAGATTGAAGACCCTTTTCAGTAAGACCCTTCTCAGGTTGCCTGTACTCTAATCAAGCCTATCTGTCTACTGCCTATAGCCCTTCATGACCACATTTCGCTGCTTCTGCCTGCTGCCCTGGTTCTATGAGTGGGATGATGTGGTAGAGGGAGGGCCAGGCCCAAAAGGCAGCCAGAAGTGGTTGAATTAAGTCTCCTAAGCTTCTTGTGAGGGGTAGCCCATTCCTAAATCCCCAGATCCTACCAACCAGAACTTATCCTCCCTTTGGAAACAGTCACCGCACTGAGCAGATCTTTATTTCCTACCTAGAATTAGATGTTTGCCAGAAACCACTGGGCTTAAGGAAACAAAGTCACAAAAAGCCTTTGGCAGCCAGAGTTCACCGGCTCAGATCATAGACATTTCCTGTGCTTAGAGGGGACAATGGGTCTGCAGAAGCCTGCAGACACAGCATAGAGCATGCACACGCAGGGCACAGAAGGAGGGCCAGGGGAATGAGAGGAGGTCTAGACAAAGTGCCTATAGGAGGTACATTCAGAGACACCACTTGCACCTGAGGAAACACAGGTGAGCACAGATCCTGCACACAGAGCTACAGAACATGTGCACACACCCATCTTGGGGAGGATTCAGTATTCACTAGGGCCCGAATCACTGGCAAAAGAAACCCTTACTGTCTTCAGGAACCAGTGCTTGGAGGCACAGAGTGTTAGTATACCATGCATTCACATGGCATGGGGAAACCACATCACAGGTCTACAGAAGCTTGTGCTCACAGAGAGGCTAGGAAGCCTGCTCAGAAGCACACATTTAGGCCCCAGGCAAGAGGTACAAAAAGCCTACAGAAGCTCCTGCTCTCAAATACAAAATGTGAATGCATGCTGGGCTCAGCAAGGGTTTACAGCATATGCCAATCTGCAGCAATAAGTAGAAAATGGACACACACTGTGCAAAGTAGGAAAAGAGGAAGGCAATCAGTATCTGGGGGAGTCAAACTGAGCACAAGTATAAGCACACACATGCTACACTGAATGTGCACCATGCTGGCACATACATTCTCACACTGCTCCAGGGATGTCTGCAGGAGCACACACAAGCATGGAGCATGCACACAAACTGCTTTCAGGAAAAACAGACTAGCTGCATGAGCCAAAGCTCACGAGGCACAGATCATAAGCACACATGCGCGCGCGCACACACACACACACACACACACACTGTGCTCAGGAGGGAGAGGAGAGAATTGACAACAAAAAGGGCCCTAAAGGGCCAGAGCACAACCTGAAGGGCTCCTCGCTTTCCTTCTGCAAGGAGAGAAAGAGCAGAAAAAAAGGGCACAGAGGTTAGTAGATTCAGTTGTAAGTCAGCTAAACCTCATGGGACATGGAGAAGAGGGAGATGTCCTCTGAACAACTGGGTAGTTCACAGAGTCCAGCTCCCAGAATCCTTACCTCCTGTATTTGCTGGCCCCTGCTTTTCAGTTGAGAATCCAGATTTGGCTACAAAAACCAAAGGACAAAGTCTACCTGAGAATTTCAGTCACCCTTTCCCCCCTTTCCAAAGTGATCTGCATGCAGGGTCAGGGCCACAAGACCAGCTTTGTTTGTTACCAAGGGTCACTCCAACAGGCTATCTGAACTGACTGAACACAGAGTGGGTTCCTTCCTCAGAAGCTCCATGAGTTCACTCTGAATCTGGGATAAGTCCGCAAACCCCAAAGGCCTGGTAGCTGAGCTCTTTCCATTTTGTAATACAGTCTTGGCCACGTGTTTGCCCAACAAGCCCTGGCTTTCCCAGAGCCTAAGTTAAGTTAGGCCAAGTTAAGGCCTGGAATTAAGGCCAGGACCAGGATGTTCAAGGGCCATAGATTTGGAGGCACCAAGAGGCCACTGCCCTTTCACAAGTCACCATGATCTGGACAATAAAACCATGACTGCAATCCCAGGCTTGATTATCTACCAAATCCAGAACAATACACCAAAGGAAACTGACACTTCCAGCAAGCCACAGGAGAGGAAGAATAAAGACCAGAGATTACTCCTTTCCTATTCGTCAGAGACTACACTGCCTTCTAGGCCACACGTGCTTCACGAAGGCTTCCTTCTCTAAGGAAAGTCCACTTACCTGGGCCCATCAGCTCCCCTTTTCTTTTTTCCTCATCCTTTTTAAAGACCCACTGATATTACATAACAAGTAGAAGGGAGAATCATGGAAACTAACTCATAAGTTCCCGATTTTTCAAGCTACTTCTGATGACCTAATGGGTCACCTGACTTGACAGAAGAATGAATTCAGGAACAGGAATCCTCCAAAACAGTGCAGCTTCAGAAAAGTGGGTGAGATAAAAAAGACACTTCCTGGAAAGTGGACATGTCTCTTCTACATCTATTCCCTACTTCTTTAGAGCACTCTATTCCCTTTGAAAAAGAAAACTAGGCAAGGAACACTTTAACTGACCCTGTGACTCAATTTGGAAAGGATTCTCTCTTCCTCCACTATCTTAAATATCAATACATTGTACACATCATGTCAAAGTTACTTCGATTGTGTCCTTCTGTTCTTCCCAGAGCTCCCCATAATGTCTAAAGAAGAAAATTCAATCTATTGACAAGGCCGTCAAGGCTCTCCATGACCTGGCCTCTTGCATCTACTGGGTGAGCTCAGACTGATTCTTAAGACTTAGCTCAAAACAAAATTAATCTGCATGTGGGCTCCTCAGTTACTGAGTTATTGTAATCCTGTCTCAGTCTGTGGGTGGGGAAATAGTCTCAAGAGGTGAACTACAGAAACACAAAGGCCTTTTTCTCTTTTCTCTTTTCCCTACAACTTCCTCCTTCATATGGTACATCTTTAACTTGTGCTCATCGTTTTACCCTAAGGACCAAAGCTGAGCTGGCTTGAGAGGAGACTGTGTCTGTGGTTAAGAGACCACAGATTAGTGTAGGGAAGTGCATTCTGTGGTTCATATGGAGCTTTAACTTGGAGGCTAGCTTATTGGGTGTGTGTTGTTTGAGGATTCCTTTTATTTTCAGGCACATAAAATGTCTTGGCACCTCTACCGTGGTGCAGCGTGCCCCTTTTGAGAGTGTTTTCCAAGAAGCCTTAGGTAAGGGTGACCAGGCAGGGCCAAATTGTGTTGACGGGCTCCGTGCACAATTAAAAGACAACAAAACAGTTCACGTTGACATCAGATGGAGGATGTCTGGTAATCTTTGATCCCCATTTGAGACTTCTAAGTGTCTTCCTCCCTTTCCAACATGAAAATTCAGTAAACTTGAAAGAAAATCATCTGTGAGTTCCTTCAACTTGTAACTCATAGTCATGATAATCCAGAGGGAATATGCACTGGGGACTTTAAAGGCTACAATCTTTGACAGTCCCAAAGCAGTGCAGCTCTGTAGAAGGTAGTGGAAAGAAGTTTTCTTTCTACTTTGTTGAGGAAATTACTTAGGAATTTAGATGGGTAAAAGGTACCCTTGCCTTATTCCGCTTTCTTATTTTCTTAGCCCCCTTTCCTTTTGAAATGTTTAACTGATTTCATGTCATAGTAGGGAATGCATTCTCCATCCCCATCCTTTGCCCTCCCAGGAAGTCAGTGTATTGATCATCTTTTTGGGCTTCCCCTCCAAAGGACCTTTTTCTGCACTGGAAGCCTCCACACCTAGCTCTTTGTTTTATTAGTGCTGTGTTTAGATTAATTTGGACAGATCTTTGTGCCACACAGGAATTTTTTGTTTTTTTAAGAAAAATCTATAGGTGAAAAATTACTAATTAAACTGTGTGTGCGTCTATGTGCGTGCAACATAAAAGTACATTAGCACCTAAGGAACATGAATCTTGGTTCCTGTAAAGCTGCAAATTGATATGGTATTAATAACAAAAAAAGACTTAGCTCAAATATTAATGCCTCTATGAAAATTTATCTGCCTTCCTCTCAAAAACAGAATTAGATGCTTCTCTACTATGCATACATGGTACCCATGCTTTTGTGCTGCACACTTCTATGATAGTATGTTGTTAGTATGTTTCATTGTTAATTGTCTGTATAAACATCTCCCTTTATACACTGTGAATTTCTTCAGAGCAATAATTACATATACTATATTATCACACCTTTGTAGTCTGAGGGTTTAGCACATCTAGTGTTTTTCTGTAGTAAAAGGAACTTGAACTTTCAGGACTTAGAGAACAAGAGCCTTTCTAAGAACATGTGTCTTCCCTCCCATCAGAAAACGTGCACAAGCTTTTTAGATAGCCTCATCCACCAGAAGGCAGACAGCAGAAGCAAGAACTACAATCCTGCAGCCTGTGGAACAAAAACTACATTCACAGAAAGATAGACAAGATGAAAAGGCAGAGGGCTATGTACCAGATGAAGGAACAAGATAAAACCCCAGAAAAACAACTAAATGAAGTGGAGAGAGGCACCCTTCCAGAAAAAGAATTCAGAATAATGATAGTAAAGATGATCCAGGACCTTGGAAAAAGAATGGAGGCAAAGATCGAGAAGATGCAAGAAATGTTTAACAAAGGCCTAGAAGAATTAAAGAACAAACAAACAGAAATGAACAATAAAATAACTGAAATGAAAAATACACTAGAAGGAATCAATAGCAGAATAACTGAGGCAGAAGAATGGATAAGTGACCTGGAAGACAGAAAGGTGGAATTCACTGCTGCGGAACAGAATAAAGAAAAAAGAATGAAAAGAAATGAAGACAGCTTAAGAGACCTCTGGGACAACATTAAAAACAACAACATTCGCATTATAGGGGTCCCAGAAGGAGAAGAGAGAGAGAAAGGACCAGAGAAAATATTTGTAAAGATTATAGTCGAAAACATCCCTAACATGGGAAAGGAAATACCTGCCCAAGTCTAGGAAGCGCAGAGAGTCCCATACAGGATAAATCTAAGGAGAAACACACGAAGACACATAGTAATCAAATTGGCAAAAATTAAAGACAAAGAAAAATTATTGAAAGTGCCAAGGGGAAAATGGCAAATAACATACAAGGGAACTCCCATAAGGTTAACAGCTGATTTCTCAGCAGAAACTCTACAAGCCAGAAGGGAGTGGTATGACATATTTAAAGTGATGAAAGGGAAGAACCTATAACCGAGATTACTTGACCCAGCAAGAACCTCATTCTGATTCGATGGAGAAATCCAAAGCTTTACAGACAAGCAAAAGGCAAGAGAATTCAGCACCACCAAACCAGCTCTACAACAAATGCTAAAGGAACTTCTCTAAGTGGGAAACACAAGAGAAAAAAAGGACCTACAAAAACAAACCAAGGGCTTCCCTGGTGGCGCAGTGGTTGAGAGTCCGCCTGCTGATGCAGGGGACCCGGGTTCATGCCCCGGTCTAACCTATGGGATACAGCAAAAGCAGTTCTAAGAGGGAAGTTTATAGCAATACAAGCCTACCTCAAGAAACAAGAAACATCTCAAATAAAAAATCTAACCCTACATCTAAAGGAACTAGAGAACGCAGAACAAACAAAAACCAGTTAGCAGGATGGACAAAGGATTAATCTCCAAAATATATAAAAAGCTCATGCAGCTCAATATTAAAAAAACAAACAACCCAATCCAAAAATGGGCAGAAGACCTAAATAGACATTTCTCCAGAGAACACATACAGATGGCCAAGAAGGAGATGAAAAGCTGCTCGACATCACTAATTATTAGAGAAATGCAAATCAAAACTACAATGAGGTATCACCTCACACTGGTTAGAATGGGCATCATCAGAAAATCTACAAACAACAAATGCTGGAGAGGGTGTGGAGAAAAGGGAACCCTCTTGCACTGTTGGTGGGAATGTAAATTGATACAGCCACTATGGAGAACAGTATGGAGGTTCCTTGAAAAACTAAAAATAGAATTACCATATGACCCAGCAATCCTACTACTAGTCATATACCCAGAGAAAACCATAATTCAAAAAGACACATGCACCCCAATGTTCATTGCAGCACTATTTACAATAGGCAGCTCATGGAAGCAACCTAAATGCACATCAACAGACGAATGGCTAAAGATGTGGTACATATATACAATGGAATATTACTCAGCCATAAAAAGGAACGAAATTGGGTCATTTGCAGAGATGTGGATGAATCTAGAGACTGTCATACAGAGTGAAGTAAGTCAGAAAGAGAAAAACAAATATCATATATTAACGCATATATGTGGAACCTAGAAAAATGGTACAGATGAACTGGTTTGCAGGGCAGAAATTGAGACACAGATGTGGAGAACAAACATATGGACACCAAGTGGGGAAAGCGTCGGGTGGGGCAGTGGTGGTGGCGATGGTGGGATGAATTGGGAGATTGGGATAGACATATATACACTAATATGTATAAAATGGATAACTAATAAGAACCTGCTGTATAAAAAAATAAATAAAATTCAAAAAAAATTGAAAAAAATAAAATAAAAGAACATGTGTCTTGCCTAAGAGAAAAGATAGGTCTCTTAGTCAATAGCCTGTACCATTTTCCAGACCCCAAAGAACTGCTGTACTAGTCCCTTCAGTTTGTCCCACCCACTGGACAAACATTTTCTTGTTTAAAAAAACCTTTTCTTGTTAGGAATCAAATTTTTTGTGCTTCGTAACCGCCTAAAATGCCTTACGATTTTTCCACTGAGATTTAGTTTTCAATTTAAGTGACATATGTCTATATAACACCTTCTTTGCAGGAAAATTCCTGACCCCTAAGAATGATCTCACTGTTCCAGATAGTCTACCTTATAAGGAAGTGACATACTTCCTCACTGTTAAAACAATCTTAACTCCATTACTTGGGAGTCAAAAGACTTGAGGCACTCATCTTATCTGAGCCTGCATTTCCTTATCTGTAAAAAGAGGATAAGACCAGCAATCTCCCAGGCTTATTGTGAGGATTCATCTCTTAAATACTTATTGAGAACCTACGGCACATTAGGTACTGTTCTCATGCTGATGCAGCAGTGAACCCTGATCTTGAGAAGCTTCTATTCTAGTAGGAGAAGCAGACAACTAATAATGATGATGAAGATGATGATAGTAGCTCACACCAAGTGAACACATTACACATCTGGCATTTTATTTGAGTAAGCTCATTTATTTCTCACAACAACCCTACTGGGTAAATACTATTATAATCTCCATTTTCTGTTGATTAAAATGAAGATCAGAGATGTTAAGAAACTTGCCTAAAGTCACAGCAAGTGGCAAAGCCAAAATTCAAAACAGGCATTCTGGTTCCAGAATCTGGAACTATGTGTACTGTATCATGTATGATGGGGACTCTGATGAAAAATTCAGGCAAGGGGAAAAGATATTGCCCTCTGTGGTGATGTTACGCTATTAAAATTTTATAAAAGATTGTCAGGGAGTCCTCACTGATAAAGTGACATCTAAGCAGAGACCTGAAGGAAATGAGTAAAGAAGCTATTCAGAGTGGTAAGAGAAAAGTATTCCAGTCACAACATACAGCAAGTGCAAAGCCTTAGGTAAGAGCATGATGGGTGTGAAGGAACAAATTTGCCACAGAGTACCATTTCAAATAGGGCTTTACAGGCCCTTATAAGCACTTTGGCTTTCATTCTGAGTAAGACAGAAAAATCACTGGAAGGTCCTGAACAGAGAAGTGATATGATCTGACTCACATTTTATGAGGATTACTCTGGCTTGGGAGAACAGACTGTAGAGGGACAAGGGTAGAAGCAGGGAGATCAGTTAGACTACCACCATCATCTAGACAAGAGAAAATGGTGACTTACATAAAGATGTTAGTGGTAAGATTCGGGATATTTTTTAAAGGCAAAGCAGGCAGAATTTACTAACTGATTGGATATGGGTTGTGAAAGAAAAGAAGTCAAGAATGACTCTATGGATTTGGGCCTGAGCAGCTAGCTGCAAGAATAGAGTTGTCATTTACTGTTAAGGAAGACTATAGGAAAAGCAGGTTTGGCAGGGCTTTGGGAGAAGGATCAGGAGTTTGGTTTTGGATACGTCAAATCTGAGATGCCTATTCACAAGGAAATGTGGATGTTAAGTAGATGTGGAATCTGCTGTTCCTGGACAATATCTGGGCCAGGTATAAATCTGGAAATGCTTATGAAAATCATGCGATTGAAACATATTACCTAGGAGGTGAGTATAAATAAAAAGTAGTAGTCGGGATTGAATCCTGGGATACTACAAGGTTGGGAAGATAAGGAGGGACTAGCAAAGATGACTTGAGAAGGAATGGTCAATACTGTTGGAGGAGAACGAAGACAGAGAGGTGTTCTGGAAGCCAGGTGAAGAAAGTATTTCAAAAAGAAGAAATCAGGCTTCCCTGGTGGCGCAGTGGTTGAGAGTCCGCCTGCCGATGCGGGGGACGCGGGTTCGTGCCCCGGTCCAGGAAGATCCCACATGCGGCGGAGCGGCTGGGCCCGTGAGCCATGGCCACTGAGACTGTGCATCCGGAGCCTGTTCTCCGCAACGGGAGAGGCCACAACAGTGAGAGGCCCGTGTACCACAAGAAATAAAAAAAAAAAAAAGAAGAAATCAAGGGACTTCCCTGGCGGTCCAGTGGTTAAGATTCCATGCTTCCAACACAGGGGGCACAGGTTTGAACCCTGGTCGGGGAACTAAGATCCCACATGTGGTGTGGCGTGGCCAAAAAATTTTTAAAAAAAAAGAAATTGAGGCATATGAATAGACTAAAGATCAATGGAATAGAATCGGGAGTCCAGAAATAAACTCTTACATTTATGGCCAGTTGATTTTTGACCATTCGATGGGTAAAGCATGTTCTTTTCAACAAACCGTGCTGAGATAACTAGACATACACATGCTTAAGAAGGAAGTTGGACCCTATCTCACACCATATACAAAAATCAACTCAAAATGAGTCATAGACCTAAACGTAATAGCTAAATAAAACTATAAAACATTTAGAAAAACACACAGGAGTTAATCTTTGTGACCTTGGATTAGACAGTGGTTTCTCAGCTATGAAACCAAAAGCAAAATTAACACAAGAATAGATAAATTGAACTTCATCAAAATTTAAAGCTTTTGTACTCTACTCCATACCCATATTATGATGGCTATTACAAAACAAACAAACAAAAAACCAACCAGGAAGTAACAAGTGTTATTTAGCAAGGATGTGGAGAAATTAGAACCTGTGTGCACTGTTGCTGGGAATGTAAAATGATGCAGCCACTGTGGAAAATAATATGGCAATTCCTCAAAAAAAATGAGAATTACCATACGATCCATTGGCAGAATTGCCACTTCTGCGTATATACCTAAAAGAAATGAAAGCAAGAACTCCAACAGATATTTGTACACCCATGTTTATAGCAGCATTATTTGCAATAGCCAAAAGGTAGAAGAAACCCAAGTGTCCACTGATGGATAAATGGACAAACAAATGTAGTATATATACATACAATGGAATATCATTCAGCCTTAAAAAGGAAGGAAATTCTGACATATGCTACAACACGGATGAACCTTGAAGAAATTATGCCAAGTGAAATAAGCCAGTCACAAAAGGACAGATATTGTGCAAATACACTTATATGACGTACTTAGAGCAGTCAAATTTATAGAGACAGAAAGTACAATGGTGATTGCCAGTGGCTGGGGGGAGGAGAGAATGGGGAGTCAGTTTAATGGGTACAGAGTTTCAGCTGGGAAAGATGAAAAAGATCTGGAGATTGGATGGTGGTGATGGTTGCACAATAATGTGAACAAACTTAAAATGATTAAAATAATAAATTTTATGTTTTGTATATTTTACCACAATAAAATTTTTTTAAAAATTATGCTTCAAAGGACACCATCAAGAAAGTGAAAAGACAACCTACAGATTGGGGAAAAAATATATACAAAATATTTGTATAATTTGTATATAAGGGACCTATAGCCAGAACATATAAAGAACTTACAACTCAACAGAAAAAGACAAAGAACTCAATTTAAAAACGGGTAAAGGATTTGAATAGACATTTCTCCAAAGAAAATATAAAAACGGCCAATAAGCACATGAAAAGATGTTCAACATCATTAGCCACTAGGGAAATGCAAATCAAAACTAGAAGATACCAGTCACACCCACTAGGATGGCTATAATAAAAATAGAATGGCAAGGATGTGGAGAAATTTGAACTCTCATACATTGCTGGTAGAAGTGTAAAATGGTGCAGTCACATTGGAAAACAGTCCAGAAGTTCCTCAAAAATGTTAAACACAGGGTTATCATATAACCCAGCATTCCATTCCTAGGTATATACCCGAGAATCAAAATATATGTCCATGCAAAAACTTGTACATAAATGTTCATAGCAACATTATCCATACTAGCCAAAAAGTGGTAACAAAACAAAAGTCCATCAACTGATGGATGGATGAACAAAATGTGCTATATCCATGTAATGGAATATTATTCAGCCACAAAAAGAAATGAAGTACCCATACATGTAATAACATGGGTCAATTTTGAAAACATTGTGCTAAGTTGAAGAAGCCGGTCAGAAAAGGTCACATATTATATAAATCCATTTACATGCAATGTCCAGAATCCATAGAAATGGAAAGTAGATTAGTGGTTGCCAGAGGCTGGGGACAAAGGGGATTGGAGAATGACTATTAATAGATAGGGAGTTCTTCTTGGGGGTGATGGAAATGTTCTAGAATTGATCGTTGCATAACTCTGAATATACTAAAACCACTCAGTTGTACATTTTTAAGGGATTTTAAGGATGAATTTTATGGTATATAAATACCTAAAAAGCTGTTATAATAAAAAGAAGTAATCAATTACATCAAGTTGCTGATTGACTAAGAGAACTAAAAATGGACCAGAAGTTTGGCAATATGATGGCCTTGACAAAAGCTATTTTGGTAGTGGCAGGAATGAAAAAATGGAATTTTAATGTAATGCATGTGAGAGTACTTCAAATAGTGCCTCGTACGTACCCCGCCCCACCCCCCCAAAAAAGGAAGAAAAAGCAATTAAAAAAAAAGAACTCAAACTAAAGGTAATATACTACTAATCAGCTTAGGCCCTAAAAGGTCTCAAGCACAGCAGTGAAGAAAGCTTTTTCAAATGTTTTGTTGTGGTAGCAATCACTGTTGTATTGAATCAGTTTACCAGGTTAGGGTGACTGCTCTTGTGGACTCTATAACCCGAGTGTATTGGTGGTGAGAGGCCAGCCTGTGTATTTATGTACCTTCCTCTATTCCTCTTGCTTTATGGCATGGTGCTGGAGTCAGGCTGGACCTAGCACCGAAGAGATGCTGCCACTGCCTGGCAGCCTCTCCACCACCCCCTCTGTAGCCCACAGACCAGACTGGATCTTGGTAAGCACCCAGAACTCTAGCTTGATCTCTAACTGGTGTTTCAGAAAATCTCCTTCGTCTCATTATCTCTGCTGCTGTCACAAGTTCCTGCATCGTCCAGCAGGATGTCAGCCCAGAAGGGAAACTCTGCAACTTGAAGAATTGGGCCCCAGAGTTCTGGATGCTCATGCTAACATCAACTCTAGGCAAGGTTTAAAGAGTTAGTAAGGAAGTACTGTTTTGATATTTGTAGTTTCTACTGTTGCTGTAATATAATAATTTCTCAATGCCCAGGGAGAAAGAAAAGGGCCTGCAAAGTTAAAAGGAGAGAGAAATCACTTGTAGTTGAGGAATTATAGAAAGCTTCCTGGAGGAGGTGATACTTTGGCTGTATGTTAAAGAATTGAGTAAATTTTGCTAGGTAGATGTGGTAAACACAGTACCTTAAGCTAGAAGGAAGGATGTATATGTCAATATGCTGAAGACAAAGTATAAGGCAAATTTGTGAGACAGCAGTTTCTTTCTAGGTGGAGTACAGTGGGAGAATGGGAGATGAGCCTGGAAATGTAAACTAGAGGCCAACTGTAGTGGTCTTGAATGCCAAATGAAGGAATTTAGACTTTTTTTGACAAGCTATAAAGAGTAGCTCTAGGGATATTTGAAAGGAACATGATTTTAATTTTTCAATTTAATTTTATGACTTGGTATTATATTCACATGATTCAAATTCTAAAAATTATAAAAGGGTATACAGTAAAAAATCTCCTTCTCATCCCACTAGTTTTTCACCTAATACCTTTCCCCATGGGCAATCCTGTATCAGTTTCCTATGTATCTTTGTGGTTTTTTGTTTGTTTCTTTGGGGTTTTTTTTTGGCCGTGCCATGTGGCTTGCAAGATCTCAGTTCCCTGACCAGGGACTGAACCTAGGCCACAGCGGTGAAAGTCTGGAATCCTAACCACTAGGCCACCAGGGAACTCCCTCTTATGTACCTTTGTGAGATATTCTATACATATACAAACAGACATTGTGGGTTTTTGTGTGTATTCTTACCCTCTCCTATTTATACAAATGTCAGCATCTTATACATACTGTTCTGCACCTTGTTTTCTTTAATATGTCAATATATCTTTCCATTTCAATAAAGAGGTACCTCTTCCTTTTTATAGCTGCATGGTACTGTATTCCATTGTTTGGATGTGCCAATAAGTTATTTAAACAGCCTTTCTTAACGAACATTAGGTTGTTTTCAATCATTGCTATTAAAAACAATGCTTCAAAAATAGCCTTGAACATATGTCCCTTCCACAGGTGAAAATGTACCTGCAGGGTATATTCCTGGAAGTAGTGTTGGGGCTCAAAGGGTATACATAATTTTGTTAAATTTTACCAATTGCCTTCCATAGAGGTTATACCAATTTCCACTCCCATCCCACTGGCAATGTATGAGTGCCTGTTCTCTCACACCTTTGCCAACACAATATGTTTCATAATTTTAATTTTGCCTTAGAAAGATTAATCAGGTTATATGCATAAGAGGACAACCCCATTTACATTTAAAATTAGATGAATAAAGCATATGCTCTTTGGATAAATTTAATTTTGATTGGGAGAAGTAATTTTAAAGCTACATATCATCTCCATGCTGCCTAGAAAAAAAGTTTTCTCATTTCTTGTAGCCAAAAACCATTCCAGGGCTTCCCTGGTGGCACAGTGGTTGAGAGTCTGCCTGCCGATGCAGGGGACACGGGTTCGTGCCCTGGTCCGGGAAGATCCTACATGCCGCGGAGCGGCTGGGCCCATGAGCCACGGCCGCTGAGCCTGCGCGTCCGGATCCTGTGCTCCGCAACAGGAGGGGCCGCAGCAGTGAGAGGCCCGCTAACTCAAAAAAAAAAAAAAACCATTCCATTCTCTAGTTCTTAGGTAAGCACCCTTCAACTGGAGATAGAAGAAAGGGAATATGACCTGTGGAGAGCACAGTCAGGCTGGACAGCTCCAAGTTAGAAATAAGGTTCTGTATTGTCAACTCCAGTACTAGGAAGAAGACAGGTCGGGATAAGGGAAATTGCCACAGTGGCCTATGAGGTGGAGCTGCTGGAGAAATGGTAATCTTATCTCAGCAAGAAGCACATGGAGAATAATTCTAAAATGCAACATAGGATTGCATCAGCCCCCCTAGCTCCTGTGAGAAACATGCCTCTGTTCCCCAGTCCTGCCTCCTACCCCACGCCTACTTTACACCAGAATATCCTAAAAGTCCTGCAGCTGTAAACTATTTTTGCCCAGATGCCCCTCCCTCTTTTGAAAAGGTATTTCTAAAGCTCCCACCAATAAACTGGAAGCTCCTTACGGACAAGAACTCCTTTCCTGTTGCTTTTCAACTCTGTCACTCCAATTCCCACAGGATTCGCTTAACATCGATATTCCAGTAACTGAGACTGATTCAAGCTGCGGACCTCCCCCATCACCTTGTGAAACTCACCACCAAGCTGGGTCTCATGCTGGCCTGATGAAGGCCCTACCGAGCCAGGTGTAAACCCATTAAACAGAGACTTGAAATACCTGGGTGCATGTCTTCTACCGAGAGATGGTCTGTCTTCTGTACTAGCTCGTGCAAAAGTTTTTTCTGCCTCAGTCTTTTCTCTCTTAGAACATCTTTTAAATTGTTGATGCATTTGTTGAGGTAGATGGTCTCTGCACACATTTGCTCTAGGCTTAGTCTGCCCTGTTTGGGAGATTCAGGCCTGGAACAAGTTTCACTTCCCAGACACGGAGCCAGAGCAAAACCTGGCGATGAATATGCAAGAGGCAAGTTATTGGAAGCCAGAGAGAAGTTGCTGGGATCCTGAGAGGTTTGGTCTCCCTGTGTAGAGATGCCCACTCCACCAGATACCACATTGAGCAAGCTCTCACTCCCCTGACTCCCAGGGCTCTCCACTGAGAAATCCTGGGCACCGCCTGAACTCACTGTCCCAAGAAGTCTATCACTGTTCTCTGACTGGGAACCACTCTCAATGCTTTCCAGGTCCTCAGGAGTCATGGACCCACTGTTCTCCAGCTTCTGAAATACTCCCTGCAAAGCTGAACGAAAGTGGTAAATTGCTCGGCCCAGTTTACTTGTGTAAAACTTGATTTCTACATCTTCATCCTCCTGTGAGCCACCCAGACAAGAGGACTTTTCAAAGACATCTTTAAGAACCTGCGCAGCACGTTCCTCCTCTTTATTCAAGTCAATATGAACCATGTCATTGAAAGTCTCAGGTCCCATGATGATTTCCTCTATCACGTTGTCACAGCTCAGAGTTGCAAACCTTCTGGACTTATCTGTCAAAAGGTCCTCTAGCTGCTTTGAGCTCAAAATATCAAGCCCAGCTTCACAGGCCAGGAGTTTGTTCTCTGTCTTCAGCAACCCAGACAATGATAGGCAGCTGCTGGCCTCGCTTTTATTACTGCAGTTGTTTTCTATTTTTGCTGCTTTATATGCTTCAAGTCCTTGGTTACACTGTTTGAAAACCTGGGGTTTCCCAGAATCCTCCTCTTTTGAGGTTAACTCTAGGGAAGGTTCCTCAAATTGATGAAGGTTGGACAGAGAAGCCTCTCTCCCTGTCAGTTCACCACAGGTGCCACTGATAATTTGGGGTGTTCCTGATGTTCCTTTTACTTCATCCCTTGGCTTAGACTCATCACTTGGCTTTGCTAAATCGTTCTTGGGTGGGAAGCAAAGGCCTTGCTGTTCAGGAGTCTGGAGTTCTCTGTGTTGATTCTGAGCCCTCAATTGATATACTCCTGTTATTGGTCCTCTGTCCCCTGTTACCACCTGAAAAACTGGTTCATCCAGGTTTAAAGGATTCAAATTACAATCCTGAGGTTGTTGTTCCAAAAACGATAGAGACTCCTTTGGGGGATTCTTACAGCAGCACTGTGGCCGGCTTGGTTCTTCTCTGGTGGCAATCCGGATCCCTAAACTCTGCAAGAGGATGGATTTCTGCAATATAAGGTCTCTGTGCTCTAGATGGGCAAGCTTCACAACAGTAGGCCTGGGGGCTGGCGCTCTGCCTGCTCTGTAAGCCTCTTTAATGTACCTATTGCACTGCATGCCATTAACACAGAGGTGTTTGGCCAGGAAGCTGTGCACCAGCTCCATGGTATTTTCCCCATCTTGCTCAGGAAGTCCATACAGATACAGAATGGCTTCCTCACTAGGTCGGTCCACATGGGGTTCCTGGGCCTTTCCCCCAACATTCACCTTGGCCAGGGGGCTGCTGCCCACCTGCAAGCCTTCTATTTCACTCAGAACTGAGTCTACACAGCTAGAGACTTCTTCCACTGAACCCCGGACTTGGCTCAGGTGCTGCCGCAACTCAGCAATTTCAGTTTGGAGACGGCTGATGCCTTGCAGCTCTCTGATGATATAGTCCACTACATCCCCCAAAGGTTCTTGCTGTTCACGGCTACAGCCTTGGCCAGGGCCTCTGGACAAAAGGGGCTTGGCTTGATCCCTCTCTGACGGCTCTTGACAGCTTGTGGTCATGCTGGCAGATGAGAGGTCCTGAGAGCCAGACCCTGAAACACAGGCAGTGGAGCCCAGAGGAAGCTGGCTGCTGGCCTGCTGCCCAAAGCTGCAATGCTGGGCCAGGCACCCATCTCTATCCCCACCAATGGCTGAGGCTACTGACCCACAGTGAGGGGACATGAAGCTGTCCTCTGGTAAGGATCCAGCAGGGCCTGAGGACTTGCTCTTGAAGCCACACAGAGTCTCCACCTTAGCTTTATCTGGGGAAAGCCTGGAGGAGGATCCCAAGGTGACCATGATTTCTTCCTCTGACTCTTGCAACAATCGCTTCATTTTCTCCCTCAGGGTCTGAGTGATTCTCAGCTTCTTCCTCTAGTTTCTGGTCAGGATGGTTAATAGAGATTGTGTTAGAAGGCAATACCCTGACCTGTTCTTTTCAGTCTATTTTTAGCAATTATTGCTGGCTGATGCCTTGGGCTTGGCCCACAGTGATGCCTAGAATGGTCCCATGTGTGGTCTCAAACCTGGCACATGTTCCTGGATCCTAGCTTGACTCTAATCCTGCAGCTGGTGAAAAAGGAAAATAGTGCACTTGGATCAGAAGGCAGCAGGATAATATGAATCAAGCTGTCAAGTGGGAATAAGAACACTACTTCCTAATACTGTAGGAGTCAACAGTGACCTGCCTCCCAACGCTAGACTTAAACGTTATAAGCCATCAGTTCTCTCTCCTTGGCTTCCCATCAGAGTTTTGCTGTAAAATCAGATCAAGTCCTTGTGTTCTGAGCAAGTAGCCAAAGTCAACAGGACCGAAACAAACTCCTGGGAAATAGGTGGGGTGAAGTCAGCGAGTGACTGAACCTTTACAAATTCAACATGAGGCTCAGAAATGAACATATAGATGTTTAACCACCAAAGCTCAAACCACATACACAGTAAAAGACAAGACGTGGAATGTTTCTTTTTTTTTCCCCCTCCAGTTTGTTGCTCTGGTGAAGGCTCAACTACTTAAATGTTTGCTCCTGCCTGTGCTTATAGCACAAAGTGTTTTCCCTTTGTTTAGTGATAGCAACCCTTCACTTGGAGAAAGGACCACGACAAGAAAGTGATTTCCTAGCACTGTCCACTGCTGGAGTAACAGAGGATTGCTCTAGCCCCGCTGAATGGCCTGGAGAGAACAATGCATGTGGCAGGCGGGGAGCTGATTACATCAGAGAGAGCTCCAGGGTGCTCTACTGTTTTCCAAAAAGGTGAAAAAAGACCTACCACCAGTCTTGCCCCTAAACTCGGAGCTACCAGTGACTGTAGCTAAGGCAGAGATGACTGTTACCTTATTTGGGGTGGGCATCCATTCCGTTTTTACTGGGAACATGTAGCCTGTAGGGAAGGAGCACAGTGGAAAGTACAAAGGATGAAGCAGAGAGCCCAGGAATGCATGGGACTGCCAATACTCTCTGGCTCTGCTGGGTCAGCCTGGCACAGGTAAAATGAGTTGGTGGGAGACATGCTACCCTTCATGTTCTTCAACTGGAGATGGTTTCTCTATTTTCTAGATTTGACCTAGATTTCTAAATCTTCTAAAACCCCTGCCTCCTTTTCTTTTCCCAGTACTCAAGTTAACCCTAAAAAGTAAAAATTGTCTGTGAAGAACATAAGCTGACTGCTCCCACCGCAATTCATTTGCAGGAAAGGCTACCAACTATAGTCTTTGGGTCTGAAAATTAAAAGCACTGTGCTTCTTGAGTTACGTCTATCAAAAAAAAAAAAAAAAGCACTGTGCTTCTGCAGACTAAGAAGAACCAGAAGAACAAGTCACAAGACTTGCGATAAAGATGAAGCTGACCCCTTTTACTGGAAATAACCAGGCCAAGAATCAAGAGACAGAAACTAGATTAATTCCCTTTTCATTTCTTCCCTTCTTCTCTCTAGCTCATGTAAAAACTCTATTTCATCTAGGAATTCTTCATCTGAGAACTCTATCCATCCTGTGAGGCATTGGAGAGGCCTAATTATTGCTTTTTAAGCATTATTGCTTTACTCTGATGTTTTAAGGAGCCAGGATCAGCCATTCCCCTAATGTGGTCAACTCAGTCTAGTCTGTGTGTGTGTGTGTGTGTGTGTGTGTGTGTGAGAGAGAGAGAGAGAGAGAGAGACAGAGACAGGGACAGAGGGAGACAGAGAATGCTCTATGTGCACAGTCAGAACTACTGGGTCTCGGGCTTAGTGCCCAGCTGCCTAGATAGCAAAGCCCCCAATTCTAGGACTGACTCATCAAATTCTTCCCTCTCTCCTCCCAAAAGTACAAAATCTACATTTCCAAAGCCACCCATTTCTTTTCTCCCCAAGGTGCAAGGTCTGGGTACCCCGATTTGGTCTTGGCACCTGGTATTAGCTTTGAGCAATGTCCCTAGACTGATGGACTAGAGTTGGCAATTAGCCTTTCAAGTTTTTCTCAAAGAGAAAGACCGCTTACTAAACCAAGATGGAAGCTCTGCATATGACCACATGAAACCATGAGCAAGTGCTACTAGACTGAGAATCCAGAGACATAAGTGTGAGTCTTGCTTCACCAGTGACCTTGGATTAAACACTTCTCTCTGTGCCTTAGTTTCCTCATCTGTAAAGTGGGGGAGATAGTCACAGGAATGTTATAAAGCTAAGATGAGAGACTGGTAATTAGTAAACTGTAAAGCATCGCAGTGTTATTATTACTGACATGGCAAGACCCTGGGACAAAGAAGCAGGAAAACCAATATCTAAGCCAAGTGTGCAATTGCCTAAGTGGTTTGACTTGAGTGAACGATGACTTCTATCCCAGCCCCAGACCCTTACCTTTCCCAGTCTCTTCTAATGGTCTACAGCAATGCCTGGAACCCTACCATTACAGTGTCACTCTTTGTTAGTCTTTCTTTCTTCTAAAAGTTTTCTTTTTAAGGTAAGAAAAGGGAGGAGCAAAATATTCACTCCCCAACATTTCATTCAGGTGACAGGAGGCTTGCCCTCAGGCAGCCTGAAAGCATGAGGAAGGAGAAAACTGCTACAGGAGGCAAACTTTTCCTTTCTAATGCTAGCAAGGCCCAGAACTCATTGCCAGGTCCTCCAAGGCCAGCCCCACTTTGGTCTAGAGGAGACAGTTTTTCAGGAACGAAAATGAAGCTGACTCTCCTGCTATGGCTTCAGTGCAGGCCAGGTTAACTTTGAGCCTATCTGCTTCTGCCCCTCAGATTAATATTCCAGATAGGGTTGGACAGTCTCGCAAGGTTCCCCTCCAAAAATGCAGTGCCTGCAACACTGGCTGGCCAGCCACACAGAGGGCAAATGGCTCAGCCACTGTATTCAGAGGATCCTGAAGGACTAAAGGCAGAGCTGCCTGGTTTCCTACATTAGTGACAAATAGGAAATTTCCAGCTAGAGCTGCCATAGCAACTCCTCCCAGCCTCAAACAAAGATGCTTGCTTTCATATTAAACAAACAAACAAAACCCTCTAAACCTTCTTCTGAATTGGTAGCTAGAGCCCACAGATGAACTCTAAACTTAAGAATCACCTCCGAGGGATATGGGTTCCCTAAAGGCACCAAACCCACTCAGTCACCCACATATTTAGGCTTTGAAACAGGGGACAGAGCTCACTGTGATGCCACACAGCGAGAATCAACCAGTCACTTTGCTCAGAACCCAATAGGATACCAGAAGCCAGAATGGGCTGAAAGGGCAACCTGCAGAGCCAGGAGGTCCAATTCAAGGCCACCTCCTTCTTCAGCCTCTCTTTGCTACTACTGTCCACAAGAATGAAATAACAGGGACCAAAGTGTGAGAAAAACAGTTTGACCTCTAAATCAGTTCAATCGATGTGCCAGGCACTAAGCTATGTGCCAGGGATATAAGGCACAGTTCCTGCTCTCTAATATATTAAAGCTTGGAAACAGAGTTAGGCATACAAACAATCACAAAATAAAGTGATACATGTTATAATAGAACTTGTAATAGAAAGCAAGCATTTAATTCCAGGGGTGGGGAATGGGAAGGTGATGAGAGGCCCAGAAAAACCACAACAGGAAAGGCCACGGAGAAGAAGTAATATTTGAGCTGAGATGGCATAAGGAGGCCTCGGGGCCCAACCAGCTCAAACCTAGCCCTCTAGTTTCCTTCAAGGTACCCAGTGCTGTCACTCTGCTCTATCCTGTTGGCCTATCCACTCAAGTCAACTCTCCATACTTCATATGTACATGCTCTAAAATGACCATACCTTTCTGCAATCTTTTCCTAAGGAATGCCTAAGGCTGGGAAAAATAAGGTAGCCCTTTCAAGGGTTATCTGCTTTTGAAAAGGGAACATAGCAAAACAAAATGAATTAATCAAAAGGAATAAAGCTTCAATGATGGAAAACTGAGAACTATGTCAGGGAGTAGACCCCTTAAATCACACCGAATCAGCACCAGCCTACCAAAAAATGTCAAGAGGAAAAAAATCCCTCAGCTTTCTGAAATGGCTGATTCTTTCCTCTCTCTCTGACTTATCAGTTAAATGTTATTAGGAATGTGGGTATTCCTCATAAAATTGCTTCTGACCCAAATCTTGGCTTGGAGGAAACAACTGGGAGACCTCTGGGAATAGGCCAGGGCTCTCTGTACATATATCAAGCAGTCTCTCATTTTGTATGAAGCAAGCCCAGAAGGCAAAAAGCCAAGAGCTCTGAGCCTTCTACCCCACACGTCACCCACAGCGGTCAGATCATTCCTGGGCCATTTACCAATTATGTTGTACGGCTAATATGGTGGGAAACGAATTTCTAGGGCCACAGCAGGTAGGGGTACTCTTCAGATATTAATCTTTGGGAAAGAATCAATGCTTACAGATAATCTTGTCAGAGAAAATGATCAGGGTCACAAGGTATAGAGAGTGAGATTAGCCAAAGGGTATAAAGAAGGCCCAAATTAAATGCACAGCAAAGTCCCTGTCCTGTAGTTCCTAGGACTTGCCATCCCTCCTCACCTGCATTAGGAGGAACCCCACTTATAGGCCAGAAGCTGGACATGGTAAAGGAAAGAAAACTTCATGCATTGTATCCAAGAGGGGAGATAGAACCTCAGGGAATGTACAGTAGCATGAAAGAGGATGCAGCCTTCAGAGGGCTGGTATATCAAGAACTCAGAATGAAAACTGAATGCCAGTCAGCAGAGCTGGGTACTCTGCGCCCTTCCTAGGGCTCCCTTTCAGCAGTACCAGGGTTTATTATACCAAGAGTATAACAAACCATAAAACAAATACAGATGCACCTAGAATCTGATGCTCATGACAAAGACTCTCTTTGACTAAACTTGAGTCAGTCTCCTCCGAGTCCTCTTTCTGACCAGGCTCCTGTCCTTGGGCTCTGTTTAGTCCAATTTCAGCGAGAATCTTGCTGGGTCAGTTTAGTGAAAATTCCCCACCTTTGGTATCTGACCAAATTCCTTATCCCTCATCCTGGGCTGATTCCAGAAAAAATCCTGTCAAGTCAGTTTAGCCAGATGCCTCCCTTCCCCGGATGTTTCCTCTTAATTTTCCATCCAGTGACCCTCACCCTGTTCCTTGACTATAAATTCTCACTTATGCTTATATTTAGAGTTGGACTCAGTTTCTCTCCCCTATTACAATACCCCAATATAATAGCCCCCCTGAATAAAGTCTGCCTTACCATTTCTAACAAGTATCAGAACAATTGTTTTTAAGCACTCATCATGCTCTTTTTTCCTTACTACTTATGACTCTTGTGAGTAGACCAAAAAAGCCATGTGAGCAGGAATCTAGCCCCTGAACACTCTCCTATCCATCCCCCCAAACCTCCATATTCTTTATCCCCTTACTCTGCTATAGTTTCTTCATAGAACTTACTACCACCTGATAGATCATATATTTGTTAGTTTATTATCTGTCTCTCTCCTCAACCTCTATCCTAGAATGTGAGCAGGGACTCTGTTTTGTTCATTGCTGTATCCCTAGCACCTAGTACAGTGCCTGGCATATACGGTGCTCAAACTAAAACAAAATAAATCTTGCCATTGAATAAAAGGATCCGGGACACAAGATAAGAAAATGCTAGAGTTGGAAGAGTTCTTTAGAAAATAGCAAGGCCTGGAATCTCATACTGCATTGTGATCTAGCCTATGGAGTAGTTTTTTTCATCTATCATACGTTTTTCTAAATTTTAATTTTGGAAATCTTTAGGCAGGGCAGCTATTCTGGCTTCCCCAAAGCATTATTACCCAAGTTTATAACACCTGACCTAGAATGACACTCTTGTTGTTAATCTGTTTTACTTTGGGAGACACCTAAATGGGAGGTTCTTGCTTAAAGACACACAGTGGGTATGAACTCCATTACATTGAAAACTGTGCCTTATTTTTTAGTTCCCAATGCCTAGCACAGGGCATTACTATGCCAAGCATATGGCCTGGCACACAGTGAGAACTCAGTGCCATGGAAAGAATAAATGAGTGATGGCAGAGCTGATTTAGAATCCAAGTTTTCTGCTTTCTAGTCCACTTCTGTTCCCATAACAACATACCGCCTTCAAGTTCTAGGTTTTCTTCTAGACTGATGGCTTACAATCCCCTTTCATTGTAAAACTAAGTTGGAAACCTCTCCCCAAATATACTTGCTCACAATTTTAGGGGACTCACTCAGGGCAAATAAACACAATAGTGGCAGTACCAGCCTCTGCCAGACTGTCAGTTAGCTTGTATCTTTCTAGCATACGAGACTGGTAGAAAGAGACCTTGTGTGGCACCTGTCATCCCCAGGGTTGCCATCATGGGGCTTCCACTTGCCCTCCAGCTGGAAGAGCTGCCCTGATCCCTGTGCTAATCATGGCTCTAGAACAGCACTGCTCAATAGAAATATAATGCGAGCCACATATGTAATTAAAAATTTCTAGTAGCCACATAAGAAGTAAAAAGAAACAGATGAATTTAATTTTAATACATTTTATTTAACCCACTATCTAAGATATTATTCTTTCAACATGTAATCAATATAAAAATTTTATCAGGGCTTCTCTGGTGGCGCAGTGGTTAAGAATCCGCCTGCCAATGCAGGGGACACGGGTTCGAGCCCTGGTCTGGGAAGACCTCACATGCCACGGAGCAACTAAGCCCGTGGGCCACAACTACTGAGCCTGCGAGCCACAACTACTGAGCTCTTGCGCCACAACTACTGAAGCCCACGCACCACAACAAGAGAAGCCACCGCAATGAAAGTCCACACACCGCAACAGAGACCCAATGCAGCCAAAAAATAAATAAAGTTAAAAAAAAACTTCTAAAAAAATTTTTTTATCATATATTTGCATTCCGTTTTTCATACTGAGTCCTTGAACTCTGGTATGTATCTTACATTTACAGCACATCTCAGTTTAGACTAGCCATTCTTAAAGTACTCAACAACCACATGTGGCTGGTGGCTACTATACTGAACATCACAGTTTTTAAAGGTTAGGGCGGGGGACACTCTAGAGAGCCTTCAAAACCTGGCAGCGGATGCAAAGGGCAGACTGTCATCTCAGGGGCAGTAGAATGTTCTATTCTTTCAGTCTTCCTTTAACCTGTTCACTTTGATCCTAGCTCGAAGCATCATATTTCCATTTTGTGACAGGCTCAATCCTCCTCAAGGCTGCAAAGAACATAGTACTAAGGCACCAATCTGCAGAGGATTAGACCTTATCTCTCTCAGCCTGACCCTTTCTAGATACCCTGTAGCTCTGTGTAGCTTCTGTCCAGTACTCTGAGCAAAACCACAAGATAAACCTAGTTACTTCAACAGAAGCTACACCTTCACAGGGAAGACTTAGAGACCTCTCACAGACAAGAGCATAATCTCAACGCAGCTGGGTCAAAGGTGTGCAATCCCAGACAACTCACACTAGAGGGACACATTACAATAGTAAAATTACATTTGTTTAGAATTTTACAGTTTACAAGGTCTCTATTTTATCATCACAACAATCCTGTGAGGTAGGAGGGAAGGATTACTATTCTGATTTCATAAATGAGAAAAATAAAGCTCCGAGAGGCTAAATGACCTGGCCAAGGTCACTGGGTAGAGCTAGGATTTAAAAGGGGGTCTTCGATCTACAAAGATAGTGCTTTTTTCACCATACATGCAGGACACAAATGGACACATTATCTGTTATCCATGTGTGTACACATTTAAAACTGAGAAAACTTAAGATGACTTTCCTGTTTATATGGAATATGCACACGAGAAGGATGAATTAATACTCACATTAGACAGAAGGACAATATACATACATAAACACACTCTCACACATTGGAAAAATGGAAAGGTTTCTGAATATACACAGGCCTATACAAGAATAGGAACGTTACCTGGGTACATGCATACATGTATGAGATAAAGGAACCTATGTATCTATATACATATGCACATGGAAGGAAAGATGGCTTGTGTATATTTATATAAGATGAATGAATGAGTTGTCTATGTATATGTAACACACAGGAGAGGAATGGACAGGTTGTTTATAAACATATGGACATATCAAGAGGGAGAAACAGATTCTTCATATACAGGTATGCACATATCCAAAGGGCTGGATGGGTTATTTACATACATACAGGAGAGTACCAAGGAGGAATGGATGGTCAGATTATCAGCATATAAACACGTGCACGTGAAGATTCTACCCTTAGTGCTGAGTATGCTGTTTTTCACTCATTATAATGACCCCCCACCAGCAAGTTGGCTCAAGCAGTTATGTAATTAATGTAGCTGCTCCATGTTCCACCCACAAATGCTTTGCTTTTGTCCCTGCTTCTCATTCAGAGTCAGTCATACACTCAATACCACTTACCTTGCTGCTGCAATCAAAATAAGAGTTAAGGAAATGAAAAGAAAAAAAACACATTAAAACCACAAATTCTCAAGTTTTAGAAATGCAAGTGCTGTCTTTAAAAGGAAATCCATTCAGAAGCACTCCTTGGTTTGAGAGAGAAGCCACAGGATGAACTTTCTAAGCCACAGCACAGCTGCTTGCCCAATAAACAGAGCCAAGGAGCTATTATTCTCAGCTGCACCCAGCTGGCTGGCTCCCTGGTGCAAAGTTGATGATAGGAAAAATGCCCGGCAGAGAGATTCCCCCAGGGCTGGGCAGGAGTCTTGTTGGCTGCAAATCTAGGAATCCAATCTGGTCCACACTTCTCTGCTGAGGGGGATTCTGATGACCAGCCTGCTGACGGTAATAGCAGCCAAACTTCAACTGGACGTGGAATTCTAACTCAATCGATTCCGGGTTTTGAGACTGAGACAAAAAGCAGGGCAGCTACTGCTCCTGCTGCTGCTCCTCCTCCTCTCCAGCTGCTTCCTGCCTGCAACCTCCCATAGGGCACCAGCCCTCCTCACACATTCCTGGCGCACACACCCCCTTCCCAGCACACTCACGCACACAAAAATCTCGCCAGCAAGCTCACTCAAACACCCTTGGTGAGTGTCTCTCCCTCTCCCTAAATATAGATCTTCCTCTTTCCCCTCCCCTATTTCCTCCTCTCGTGCTTCTCCCCCCTCCTTTCTTTTCCCCTGCCTATCCATCTCTCTCATGTCTGGGCTGTAGGATATAAAGAGACATAACACAGAGCCCTACACTCTGAGGAGCTCTCGGTCTCAGAGGGAAGACAGAACACAGCAAGACACAGCCAGAGCATAATACAAAGGGAGGCGTCCCTTCTACTGAGACAAGCTCTAGGTTTTTTGGTTTGGTTGGTTTTTGGGTTTTCGTTTTGTTTTCGTATATATATAATGTACTGTCTGCATCTGGCAAGGCTGGAGAACAGGTAAAATACCAAGGGCAGGTAACATCAAACAACACCATGTTCTCAAAGTAGGTACCTAGTCCAGTTCTTCCTGAACAGCCACAGCAAGAGAACCAACTGGAAAACGAGAACTCCCTTAGGCCATGCCAAGGCAATGACGAGACATAAGTAGAGGAAGCTGGGCGGGCTGAGGTAGACCCTCTACTGCAGAAGTCAGGACCACAGAATGTTTTGGAATCCAGAATTAGGAACTAAGTAACCTAAAGTAATATCATATTGAGCTAAAGCGACATACGGTTCAAGACCCTGGTTTCATAGTCCCAAATTTCCCAGTCCTTTGCCAGTTGCAACCCCACCTCCCTGGAGACTGGTTGGTCAGGCAGTTCACATGTGGCCCTAATTCCTAATAACTCAACAATTCTAGTTGAATTATCAGGAAATTCTAGTTGAATTTCATCAGGAAATTAAATATCCTTATCTTCAAAGAGCACTCAAGTTGTTCATTGCAACATAATGCCAAACATAAGCCAGGGACCCTTGAAGCCCTGGACCACTGACAAAAACATGAAATATATGATACCTCTTTCTACTCTGCAATCACTGGACAGGAAGAACACTGTTTGAGCCCAGAGAACCTCAGAATTCTTCTCAATATAGGGCTTCAGTCAGCCAGCGACAATCCAGTGAAGCCATTCCTATTCTACCTCCTCTGAGCCTGATCTAATAAGATAAGCTCACCTCCTCTTCCTCAGGCTAACATCAGGTGGGCAAGTTTGATTCACCCATCAGGCCCAAATCAGGCTCTCAAACCTTGCTGCTTCTGCTGCCCTGCAACATTCCTCACGACAATGCACAACAGAACAAGGCCCTACAAGCGGTCTATGAGGGCCACCCTGGAATCTGTCATTATAGAACAGGCAGCCCTATATGGTAGATAAAACAAGCTTTTAAATTAAGAATGGTTTCCTTGGCTTATCCAAGATCCTGAGGAGAAAGCATTGAATCCAGAGCCAACATTTGCCTCCCTACTGCCTTCTTCCAATAACATTGCTTCCCCCTCAACCAAGGAAAAGAATTTAGATTCCAAGAGACACTACACAACCCATTTCTTAACCATCCACCTCATTACGCAGCCAACACTGACAGCAAAGCAAATACCTCCTAACCCAGTCGAGAGCTGGCTGGATGACAGAAGAGATAAGGGCTGACAGTGCAACCATAACCACATCTAAATACAGAAAGGAAAAAAAAAAAAACCTGAAAACTGTCAAATTTCAGTGGAAGTCACGGCAAATTTACTGTGAAGCTCCTCATATATTTCAGCCAGGAGAAAGAGGTAAAGGGTTTAAAACAAGAAATATAGGGAAGACTGATTAAATCAGAATTCCCTCCCCCAACTCTGCAGCCACTCATAAAGAGCTCAGAGCAGTGGCTGTCATGACCAGGTTTGGGTCTGAGCTTCCTAGACTCAAGAGAAGATCAAATTCTCAAGACTGGGAAAGACCCTCAGAGGTAGGACATTGCCCAAAGAACCTACTTCTTCCTGCCTCATCCACCAGTGGCTCCAGGACCTGGCTAGGACCTCCAGAGGCTATAACTGAGGCTAATGTGACTGTCTTGTCCATCTGCTAACTCAAACACATTCAGTTCATCTTCTAAGCAGTTTGGGTTTTCCAGGAAAACAAAGGCTCAGACAGAGAAAACGTGTTTAGGACGCGAGGCACAACAAATCAGCTATCTCTAGTTCCAGTCTTCAAACTTCACAAGAGCCCTCGTATGGCTCTGACCATAAATTACCTTTGTATCTTTCCACCTTCCCACCTTTCAGCAAAAGAAAGAAGGGGCATAAGTGGGAAAGTGGTAAACAGCAGTCACTGTAAACTCAGTAAAAAAGCAGGGCTCCTTCTGTCACTGTTCAACAGAGCCCAGAGAGTGCCAGACATCATATGACCAAAGGACAATCAGACCTCCTTAGTGGACTAGTCTTTTGGGATAGATGCAATTTCTGTTTCCTGAGCCATGTGAGCAAACTGCAGCTCCCTTGTCTCAGTGGATCTGTCTCTTGGGAATCCTGGGCAGGCCAAAAGGATGGGGGTGCATTATAGAGGTAAGAATTAGCACAAGCACCCACCTTAGCTGGGAAGCTTCCTCAAAGCAGGGCTGTTCAAGAGCTGGCTGGGCAGAATTAGAAAAACAGATTGGGTTAAGAAGGAAAAGGCATTTATCCAGAAGCTGTGAAATGCTCTGAACAGACATTCTCAAGGTCTGGTTCCCAATTTAAATCTTTGCAGGGATCTTCGCCTAGAGACAGATGAGTCAAGATGGAAATTCAACATGAGACACTGACACTCACGCAGAGTTGTGGGAAGGTTCAGAGCTGCAGGAGCTCTAAAGGGGAACCAAATGGGTGGGTTAGTCAGAAGACCACCTGGTGCACAGAATTCATCTTCAGCTAAAGCATCTGAGTGGTGTCACAAGGATAATGGAGGAGGGGCTCACCAATCACAATTCTCTCCTCTCATACAAACCAATCTAGGTCTTGTTGGGGCCAGATACAACTGGTTCTGAAGCAAAGAATGTGCCTGCTCCAAACCTGGCCTGCCTTTCAGGTGTCACTGCCAGAGAGTGGCTGAGTCAGAACCAGCAGGTGCCTACCTTTTCTTCCAGTGTTAACAATCACATATGCAGGGTGCAAAGGATAGGTGGAACCCAAGTCTGACTTATGCAGGAGTAAGCTTGTGATGCTTCCTTCTCTACCACTAAGTAAAGCCAGAAGCACACGAACAGGCCAGTATATGGTCACACAGCTGGGATCTGTTTCATGAGGAAAACAGTTTGTTCTGGTGGCAGAGAAAAGTCTTTTTTTCCCCCTGTAGAATTATGTCCTCTATAAACTACTCAGAAATTACATGCAGCAGAGAATGATGGGCAACAGGAGGTGGTTTTCCTTCTTCCTTCAGGAACATGCCCCCCCCCCAGGGGAGTGAGGAACCTGGCAGAGATGGGCTCACTTTACTGATGTGCTAAGACATAGCTGCTACACAGCCTAAATCAGACTTGACAAGCTGCAAGGCAGGCCTAAGGAGTCACAAACTGCTGACAAACTTCAGTTCTATAATCAGGTCAAGCACCATCTCTGATAGCAAAATCCTGAACCTAAAGAGCTGATAAACTCCTCAGGACTGCCCAGCTAAAGAGTTAGGTTTCTAGCCTATATCTCCAAAGCTTGTGGTCCCATTTCCATTCGAGGAGCAAATGATCAAAAAATCATATAAGCCAAGCAGTTTACATGTCCACGGCCCTCTTACATAAACCTAGTCAAAGTCATAGCTCCCAGATTTAGGACTAAGGCTGGTGCTGAACTAGTATCTGCTTCTATATGTCCCAGTGCAATCCACAAAGTGCACTGAGCCTGCCTCGATCTCTACACCACAAGGAAGCCAAGGGACCATAGGCTGAGGATTCTCTAACGGGAACCCAAAATTTGACTTTTCATGGGGAAGTGAACCTCTTGTACTAAAAAGAGACTATGTTCTAACTGGCTTAATATTGATCAAATATCCCCTTCAGTTCTCTGTGGCTTGTTCTGAGATATACCTTAGAGTGAACCCAATTCTGGAAAATTCTCTTGCTGTAGGCCCCTATTTCCACAAGCTTTTCAAAATATGTCCCTAGCCACTTCCCTGGTAGTCCAGTGATAAAGAATCCGCCTTACAATGCAGGGGACGTGGGCTTGATACCTGGTCAGGGAACTAAGATCCCACATGCTGTGAGGCAACTAAGCCCACGTGCCACAACTACTGAGCTCACACGCCTCAACTATAGCCCACACACCCTGGAGCCTGCGCACCACAACTAGAGAGAAGCCCGCGCACCACAACAAAGAGCATGTGCGCTGCAATGAGAAATCCTGCATGCTGCAGGACATGCAATGAAAGACCCGACGCAGCCAAAAATAAATTAAATAAAGAAATAATTAATAAACAAATCTTAAAAAAAAATGTCCCTAGCCAACATACAAATCTCAAGTGTCTTGGGACTCAATGAAAGGACCCCAAAGAGGAGGGTTTTTCCCTGTAGTTTTCTCCATATATTCAGAAATATCTGGTACAAGGCACTGAGTTATAGGAAACTAGTTCATGTGCAAAAGGGGAAGAGAAAACTTAAGGGAGACCTAATCTTAGTTGGGGATCTCTGACAGATTAACAGGGAAGCATAGGGGAGAAAGGGAAGTACTCAACTGGGCAAGTCAGGAGAGAGAAAGAGCTAGATTCAGCCTGCAAGCAAGGGATGCCAAGGGAAAGCCTGTTGCTGGGGTTGGCGTTGGAGTCCTAGGCCGTCAGCTCACCCACGCCAATTGCAAACAGAGATGACCTCTCTGCTCAGACACAAGATCCTTGGAACCCCTATATTCTAATTCTCCATCCAATGACAGAATCCCCTGCAAAACCCTTTGTCCCCCTATCTCATGTCACCAAGACTAATCTATGTCACCTTCCTACCTATAAAATCTGTCCCTTTCTCTACAACCCTTAGTCTATGCTTCATTATTTCTCACTCAAGTGGCTGTAAAATATTCATCCTCGTCTCTATTCCTCCAGAACCACCTCCCTCTCACCCCTCCCTATTCCCAATCCATTCTTGACAATTTGTTCGAGGGATATCTCTAAAATGTAGATAGATTTTTGTCACTCATTTTCTTAAAATCCTTCCGTGACTGCGCTCAGGAAAAAGCCCATGCTCACTCCTTGGCATATTATCAAAGTTGTTTCTTGACCTGTCCATGTCTAGAGGGATCCAAAGCACCCCGACTCCCTAAGTTTGGTCAAACCAAATTCCTTACACTCACTGAATGTGCCATCCCATCCTTTTTCTTTCCATACGACCCTGTTTAGAGTGCTATCAGAGAGTAAAAACCAGTATGGTGAGGATGCTTAAAACCTCATCAAGGGCTTGTCAGAAAGCAAGACTTGGAACCAAAACAGTAAAAACTACTTTGGTGTCTGTTATGGGTTGAACTATGTTTTCCAAAATCCATGTGTTGAAGTTCTAATTCTCAATACCTCAGAATGTGACCTTGTTTGGAGGCAGGGTCTTTACAGATGTAATCAAGTTAAAGTGAGGTCATTAATGTGGGCCCTATCCAATATGACTTGTATCCTTATAAAAAAGGAAATTTGGATATGAAGATAGGCATAAAGGAAAAACAGTATGAAGAGACACAGGAAGAAGAAGACCATTTACAAACCAAGGAGACAGAACTGGAGTAGATTCTTCCCTCACGGTCCTCAGAAGAAACTAACCCTGCTAATACCTTGATTTTGGACTTCTAGCTTCCAGAACTGTGAGACGATAAATTTCTGTTGTGTAAGCCGTCTAGTTTGTGGTACGTTGTTATGGCAGCCCTAGCAAATTAATACAGTATTTTTGAACATTACTGATACAATTCTACCAAAAATTTTAAAAAATAAATAATAGAATTAATACTTATTAAGTACCTAAGCATAATACCAGGCATGATGAAAAGATTTAACCCTCGCCGTTAGGGAGTTCATAACCTAATGGAGGAAATGTTATGATATGAAGCGCTGTTGTACCCATATTATGAGGAGTGTTAGAGCTTGTGCTTAGGTGACTGATAGTACCATTTACTGATAAAGGACATACATGAAAGGAGATGGAGGAGAAAGAAAAAACAATGAGCACAGTTTGAACATACGGCACCATGTGCCTGTGAAAATTCTCGTGACAATATCCACGGGCACCTTGTCATAAGTCTGGAGCTCAGGAAAGAGGACTGAGGTAGAGAAAGAAATTTGGGACTCAACAGTGTATGGATAAAAACATGGGTGAGATTATCTAGAGAAGAGATAGGGGTGGGGGGGCGGTGGGCACAGGCTCCGGAAGCACAGGCTCAGAGGCCATGGCTCACGGGCCCAGCCGCTCCACGGCATGTGGGATTTTCCCGGCCCGGGGCACAAACCCGCGTCCCCTGCATCGGCAGGCGGGACTCTCAACCACTGTGCCACCAGGGAAGCCCCTAATTCTTAAGGGTTCAGACTCAAACTCCTGCAAGGCCTCCTACCTTGATAAATCAGGCTGGGCCATAAAGACATCTTGAACAGAAGAACAATTCAAAAGACAAGTCAAGCAGTCTGCAACTTGACCCTTTGCTCCTAGGTCCACATCCTTGACTAGACATCTGAATTTCTCCCTGTGCGGGAGGAGGTACTAAAAAGAATATCAAAGGCCCAAATCAGTTTTCTCAACCTGCCTTTTCATGCCCCAGTTTATTCCAACTGCCAGTTTATTCCTCCAGCATTACAACTGGAGTGCCTATTCTTTGGGCCTGGAGTGAGAGGGCAGCCTTTGCAACTCCTAAAGGTTAGCATGAGTGACTAATATGTTTCATAAGAGACCCAGGCGAAATGTATGAGAATTTGTAAGTGAAAATATTTGCATCGTTCAAGGTGTTGGTTTGGAAGAGAATCAGGGAACGCTCTGTGAAAGAGGTGATAGCTGAGCTTGATCCTGAAGGATGAATAATATTTGGATATGTGGAAATGGAAGAGAAGAAAAGGCAGACGATACAGGATGAGCAAAGATATGAAAAGGACAAAAAGGAAGGTGTGATGCTGGAAAGGAATGGAAACTAACATATACTGAATGTTAACAACATGCCAGGTCTTGCTCTATATGTGTTATATTATTTAATCCATATCTATCCATGGAGGCAAATAATATCCAATTCAGAGATGAGAAAACTCAGTTTCTAAGATACTCAGTAACCTGCCTAAACCTAAGGTTACACAGCTAGTAAGTGGTGGAGCCATATTTCAAATTCAGGCTCTTTCTGATTCCAAGGCTCAACTTCTTTCAATTGTATAATGTGGTCTCTGGGTTAACAAAGGTTAGAAAAGTAGGTTAGAAAATCATGATTGGTCATGGATGCCAAGCTAAAAAGTTGAAACTATAATTTAACTACCAGTGTAAAGAAAAATTAATGTTTTTTGAGGGGGGGAAAAACCTTTCATTCATTCATTCAATCATTCACTTATTCACTCACTCACATATCTGTTAAGACTTGCTGGATGCCAGGTATCAGGGATATAAAGTTAAGTAGGCACAGTCCCTATTCTGTATTTCCATGCTCTTTTCACCTAGCTTTTATTTATTTATTGAATTATAACGTACATACAGAAAAGTACACAAATCAAAAGTACATTAACGTAAACAGAATTCAGATCAAGGACAGACCATCATCAGAATTCCAGAAGCCCCACTGCACTTATATCTAGTTACTACCAACCCCCTCACCCCAAAATAATCACTATCCTGAAGTCTGACACCACAGATTACTTTTGCCTGTTTCTGAACTTAATATAAAAGGAATCATGTAGTAGATACTCTTTTAAGAAATACAAAATCTTGAGGGTAAATGCTTATACAATTCCAGGACAGTGTGATAAACACTAAAATTGACTGTATATGAAATGCTATAGAAAGATAGAAAAATGAGTATCTAACTCTATCTGGGGACTTTCCGGAAGGCTTCAAAGTATGTGACATCTAAGTTGAACCCTGAGCATATGCGGTAGCCATGACTAGTGCTCTGTTTTAGGAAGATAAATCTGATATGGTATACACAATGGATTCCAAGAAAAATAAATAAAAGCAAGGAAACCATTGGAAGAGTAATACACTATAGTCTAAGCAGTAAAGAAGACCTGAATGCAGAGAGGAACAAAGAGGAGACTGATAAAAGAAATCACAGAGAGAAAAAGAGCAAGATCTGGCAAACGATCTAATGTGGGAGGCAAGAGAGGAGGAAGAATGACACCATAATTTTGAGTGGGTGACTGGCAGAACGATGGTGACTTTCATACAGAGAACAAAGGAAGAGGAATAGGCCCAGGAAGGAAGTTTCAAACATTGGGAAATTGTGGTGACAATAACTAGTAAATAACTAGATATGAAGGGTAGAACCTAAGGAAAAAAGGGAGGGTCAGAAGTATATATTTGGGAATCATCTACTTAGAAAGGCTAGTTGGAAGTCTACTGGCTGCCTAGCACAGAGGCCAAGATCAGGCACAGTACCGGCCACACGGTAGTTCAATTAATGTACGTCAATTAATGACTCTGGGTTAGAGGCTGAGGAAATGCAGATTTGAGATTAAAAGAGATGCCTTCTGTAGAAAGAAGAGACAGAGACAGACAGGAAAGGAGACAGGCAAGGTAAGAGAGGAAGGAAGAACTGGAAGAACCCAAGAAAATAGGAAGCTACAAGTGGGGAGTTGCAAAAACACTGTGGAATGCTGCAGAGAAAAAATGAGCATAAAGACTGAAGAAAAGTGTCTGATGAAAAAAAGTGTTTAAATATTTAACTGGTAATTACTTCTATCTACTCTCTGGCCTACAAGCTCACAAATGATAAGAAAATGTCTTGCAAATGGCCCAACAGCACCCAGTGGTACCCCCTTATTAGCTGGCTTGATTTAAAATGGAATAATTGGGCTTCCCTGGTGGTGCAGTGGTTGAGAATCCGCCTGCCGATGCAGGGGACACGGGTTCGTGCCCCGGTCTGGGAAGATCCCACATGCCGCGGAGCGGCTGGGCCTGCGCGTCCGGAGCCTGTGCTCCGCAACGGGAGAGGCCACAACAGTGAGAGGCCCGCGTACAGCAAAAAAAAAAAAAAAAAAAAAAGCAGACAGGAGCTCAGTCTGTAAAATCCTCATCTAAAATGGAATAATTATATTAGCTGCTTCCTTTTAAATAACTTTGGCAAAAGAACTTTCTCTTACAGAGCAAGAATTCCTTCACAGCCAGGATCAAATGTTCCCAATCACTGTGTGGTCACATAAGCAGCAAGAGTCAGAGAAAGTAGGAGAAAGCAAGAAGGGCTGCTTTACTTGTTATTTGGAAGCAAGTCGTTTTGTACAGAGGTATCAATCAGACTTATTCCATAAAAGTTTACAAAGTAAACTATGTCCAGAAAATACCGCCAGCTGGAGCTAAGGCTTGATGCTGGTATCTGACACCCTCCTCGGACTCTAGGTAGGCTAATAATATCACGGCATTTCTCAGAAATGTGCTGATATGCTCCTCAGAAACTGGAGTCAAACTCCACCCCTTCAAACAAGCTGCCCCAAATTCCAGTCCCAGATGTGATGTCTTATAATTCACAAAGTTCAGTCACAGCCTAGAATGAGATCTAAGGTTTACAGAAGACCAATCACTGATAAATACCCAGATCCAGGCCATAAACGTGTTCAGAATATTTCAGAGGGGGTGGGGAACCTGAGAAACGTTAAGCATTTCTCCTGACAAGTACACAAAAGCAGCTTTTGAAAAATGTTCCCACAGTGCCCAGGGTAGCCTTTGGCCTGCTCCCCTAGACTCCTCAGGCAAGGCACTCCACTGACATTTTCCTCGCAGGTCCCAGAGAAGCACCAGTACCTAGATAGCCTCATCTGAGTGATCCACATGGCAAGTTTTCCCGCGAACCCCCATGACATCTGGTAGTCTAGATCCCTGTAAAAGCCTGAAATCCTACGGCACTGGCTCCTTGCCACTTTAACCATCAGAAGCAGTTTCGTTGGGTTCCCACTCAGCAGCAAAGGCTCCAGCTGTGATCAGAAACACCTTTGGCAGGTCGCTAAGGCCTAGGCTAAGAAAGTCATGAGAAAGACCTGAAAACCAACACTTCTGTAATAAGAGGCCCACTGGTGACTTAAGCAATTGTTTATAGAGCTTTGCCCTCAAAAATGCATTTTTCTACGAACTCACCAAAACTCTGTGAGAGGGGACAGTCATTATCCCTAAGTTATAGCTAAGGAGACTAAGAAATAGGAAGTGCTTTATTCAAGTTCTCTCAGATTTTGAGACTAGGCTACTGCAAGAACCCAGCTCTTTCTATTTCTAGTTGAGCCCTAAATTTTATTAGTAATAGAGATAAGAGTAAACAAATACAAAAGACACTGGGCATCATGAATGGGTCTGCATATACCAGCCTAGAGAACACATTTCCCACCAACTAGACCCCAGGAAATAAAGACTCACATGTGAGAAACACTGAAGCTTCTGTGCCATCTTCTTCCCCCTTCTGCCTTGTAAAGTATTCATTTGCTAGGGCTGCCATAACATAATACTACAGACTGGTGGTTTAAGGAACAGAAATTTATTCTTACAATTCTGTTGGCTAGAAGTCAAGACCAAGGTGTTAAGGTTGGTTTCTTCTAAGGCCTCTCTCCTTGGCTTATATAGGTGGCCATCTTCTCTCTGTGTCTTCACATGACCTTTCTTCTGTGTATGTGTGTGTCCTAATCTCTTCTTACAAGGACACCAGTCAGATTTCAGTATGTAATTTGGATTTTTCATCCAAATTACCGCAATGTATCCTAATTATCTCTTTAAAGGCCCTATCTCTAAATACAATCACATTCTAAGATACTGGGTGTTAGGACTTTTAACATAGGAGGCAGGGAGCAGGGGACAACTCAGCCCATAAAAGGTAAAAAAGGTAAAATCAGGGTTTTGGTGGCATAGGCAATTTAAAAGGCAGGGGAAGAAAGGAGATAATTCAGAACCAGGAGCCAGGCACCCTGGTGTTTTCCTTTCCTTTGTAGAGAGCCTTTGGAATAGAGGAGAAGGAACATTCCATCCAGCTGGTGGCTTTAGAGAAAGAGAACTAAGCCAATCTCAGCTTTCATCCCTGCTCTGGCCTGTTGCCTAACAGACATGGAGTTCATGAGCAGAAGGATCATTTGAGTCCTTTCTGGGTATTTCTGCTCTGTTCAGTGCCGATGGGGGTAGGAAAGGTAGAGGGTTTTTATTCATGTGTAAAGGAATACTTAAGTCTTAATTTCTTAAGGATATCATTATTACTACCGACTCAGCTTCATCTCTGGAACTTCTTTCTGCCTAAGATTTTAGTTTTTACCAAAACAGTTAAGTTCCAAAGACTGAGCTAGATTGGTACATTAGAAGAACAGAAAAGGAGGGGCTGAGACTATCAGGCTATAGCAAGAACTGGCAGCTCAAGAGCATGCTTTTATTACTAACCAACTGGGCAAGCTTCTCCCACACCCTATAAAAACAAACAACTTCTTTTTGCTTCAGAGGCTCAGGTGATATTGTCAGTTTCCCCACAGACATTTAAGAAGCAAGCAAAGAGAGAATTCAGAAAAGGGAAATTAAATAGACATCAGAGAAGATGAGCATTGGGGATGGTTTCTTAGATGTTAAAACAAGGAGTGTGCAGGAGTGTCGAATATTGCAGCAAGGTCCAATAAGATAAAGACTTAAAAACAACCACGGGATTAGGTAGCGATGAACTTACTGACTGACCTTCACAAACATAGTTTTAATGAATTGACAATGAAATAATCTGAGACAGACTTTCCTAAAGCGCATTCCTTGGAAAATGATTCCTACAGGATGCTTTTCCAAAACAGAGTTTCATAGTCAAAAAAGTTTAATGCTGTGCATTTTTTATTCCCCTCTTGAAGAAACAAAAGAAGCCTAAAAATTTTAAGTTTCTGAGAAGTCCCTTGATAAAGCAATCTATCGGTGTTGCACTCTACTGGAACTCAATGTTTTCCAAATTTCTTTCACCATGAAACTCTTTATCACATGATAAAGAATCTATTAACATTTCTAGAAACTGGAGTCCTGAGAAACACACTTTGAAAAACAGGGTTCTAAGATCATGGTGGTAGATAGTAGTGTTAAGAACCTAGGCTCTGCAGTTAAATAGGTCTAGATTTGAATCTGGTTCTAACTCTTGCCAGTTAGGTGACCCTGGACAAGTTTCTATCTTTCTAAACCTCAGTTTCTTAATCTATAAAATGGGCCTAATAACATAAGCCTAATTCATAGAATTATTGTAGGAATTCAGTTGGGTAATACATGTAAAGCACTGACAATAATAGTATTAAATAATGTGATTACTGGGCTTCCCTGGTGGCACAGTAGTTAAGAATCTGCCTGCCAATGCAGGGGACACTGGTTCAAGCCCTGGCCCAGAAAGATCTCACATGCCGCGAAGCAACTAAGCCCGTGTGCCACAACTACTAAGCCTGCTCTCTAGAGCCCGTGAGCCACAACTACTGAGCCCCCATGCTACAACTACTGAATCCCGCATGCCTAGAGCCTGTGCTCCGCAACAGGAGAAGCCACTGCAATGAGAAGCCCGCACACCACAGGAAGAGTAGCCCCCGCTCGCCGCAACTAGAGAAAGCCTGCACGCAGCAATGAAGACCCAACGCAGCCAAAAATAAAATAAATAAATAATAATTTAAAAAATAATGTGATTACTGTGATGATGATGATGATGACCACAAGGACTATGGAAAGTAATTGAAATTAGAAGGAAAACTGTGATATACATACTAAAGTTTTCGATGAGTGAACAGGGAGTTATGCAAAAGTTGGGATCTAATTTCAACAAGGAAGGTGGGTGTGAGAACGGCTTATGCAAGGATCTAGTAATGGCCTCAAAGTGGCAGAGAGACCCAGAGAAAACCAAGCCTCACTCCTGACCCAGAAATACATGGGGCATTAAAAAAAGGCATAGTCTTCATACAAAAGGGTTTTAGCGAACTGCCATGTTTCAGCCAGTAGAAAATGTATCTGTTCTGGTCTCAGATATCAGGTAAGGACTCCAAGGTTTGCCAAAGGACAGAAGGGGCCCAGAGGTCTCTTGTCCAAGAGAGGTCTGTCTGGTTTGTGAAACAGTAGTAGGGCCTTTTCTTAGGTAGGGCTTACCATAAAGTTTGAAGTGGGATGCTAAAAACTGTGGTTAAGAGAGGTCTGAAAGTATTGGGGCTTCCTACAGGATTTGTACTGTGACACTGTGGTAGTAGCAAAATATTAGAAACAACTTAAAGATCCATCAACAGAGAACAGAGTGTACAAATTATAATACATCTACAGAAGGAAGTACTATGCCGCTATTAAAAAACTGCAGTAGCTCTATTTGTAATAAGGAAAAATCTCCAAGATGTAGCAGTAAATGAATAAAAGGTGAAGGACAATGTGCATAATATACACACGCACGCACGTGCACACACACATGCTTATAAATGCACAGTTTACCTCTGGACTGATTCATAAGACACAGGTAACAATGAGATGGGGGAGGTGGGGACTAGAGGCCTAGAGTCTGAAGTAGGAGGGAAACTTTGCATTATACATATCTTTTTTATATAATTTTTACATTTCTTACTTATTCGAATCATTCTTTAGTGTTTTTTGTTTTTAAAATGTTACAGTAGCAATGGTTAGGGAGAAGGCTGAGAGACTGTAAGAAAAAGGAGGGATGACTGTGGTCTCCACAAGGGCAATGAGCTGAGGTAGTAGAAGTTAAGACAGGCAGCCATGATCAGAGCAAAATCCTGGAGTTTAAAATTATAGAAAGAGGGCTTCCCTGGTGGCACAGTGGTTGAGAGTCCGCCTGCTGATTCAGGGGATGCGGGTTCGTGCCCCGGTCTGGGAAGATCCCACATGCCGCGGAGCGGCTGGGCCCATGAGCCATGGCCGCTGAGCCTGCGTGTCCGGAGCCTGTGCTCCGCAATGGGAGAGGCCACAACAGAGAGAGGCGCGCGTACCGCAAAAAAAAAAATTATAGAAAGAGTGCTTTCCTTGTGCAACTAAGCCTAAGACATGAGGTCCTCAAGGGCCCTCCCTTATTTTCCCAAGGGGAATCCATTTTTTAGGGCTTCAGTAGTAGCACAAGATGGACATCTCTTTGCCTGGGAGAGAGTCACAAGTAAGAACAGAACTTGCATGAGACAGCTGATTCGTTCTATCTTAATGATCTTTCTTGAGAAAATGCTGATCCATCTCAAGCTAACTGGCTGCAATCTTGGCTCTCCTGGGATGGCTCCATTTAAACACGTACTTTTTTTTTTTTTTTAACATCTTTATTGGAGTATAATTGCTTTACAATGGTGTGTTAGTTTCTGCTGTATAACAAAGTGAATCAGCTATACATATACATACATCCCCATATCTCCTCCCTCTTGCGTCTCCCTCCCACCCTCCTTATCACCCCTCTAGGTGGTCACAAAGCACTGAGCTGATCTCTCCGTACTATGCGGCTGCTTCCCACTAGCTATCTATTTTACATTTGGTAGTAAACATGTACTTCTAATCTATTTGCTCAGTTCCATCTCTTCTTACTGACTCTCCTCCGTCAGCTTTCTTTAGCAACCTAAGAGCTTCTGCCAAGGCTTCTTCATGGCCTACCTCCATGCCTTCTCCTTCACTGTCCCTTCCACCTGGAACACCCACCCACCTGCTGCCACTGCAGTCTCCGTTTCTAGAGCTAAAAAGTCTCACCTCCTCCCCCAGATTTTTCTGCAGCTAAGCCAAATAAGGTACAGAATCATATCCATTCCACCCACACTACCAACATTACTACCTCAACAGCATTAGCAATGTCAGACACTCATTAAGGACATATGGCCAGGTACTCTGCCAGTCCATATACAGAGATGACCTATATGACCTCTTCCCTTAAGTTGCTGACAGTCTTACAGGAATGGCATAAGGGTAGCTAGGTTTGTACGGCGCTTACTCAAAGTCTGTTGAATGCACTATCAGCTAAAGAAGTATAAATGACGTATAAACTTATGGGAAATATTCAAATCACAAATAATCAAAGAAATGCAAATTAAAACAATGGGATACCATCCTTCTGCCAAATTGGCAAAAAATTTCTAAAATGATAATACTCAGTGTTGATGCAAGACATCTAAATATTGAAAGTATAAATTGGAAGAACCTTTCTGAAGACACATGTACAAGTTTATCACAAGGCTTTAAAAGGTATATACTTTTTTTTAACATCTTTATTGGAGTATAATTGCTTTACAGTGGTGTGTTAGTTTCTGCTTTATCACAAAGTGAATCAGCTAAACATATACATATATCCCCATATCTCCTTCCTCTTGAGTCTCCCTCCCACCCTCCCTATCCCACCCCTCTAGGTGGTCACAGAGTACCAAGCTGATCTCCCTGTGTTATGTGGCTGCTTCCCACTAGCTATCTATTTTACATTTGGTAGTATATATATGCCCATGCCACTCTCTCACTCCGTCCCAGCTTACCCTTCCCCCACCCCGTGTCCTCAAGTCCATTCTCTACGTCTGTGCCTTTATTCCTGTCCCTAGGTTCTTTACAACCTTCTTTTTTTTTTTTAGATTCCATATATATGTGTTAGCATACGGTATTTGTTTTTCTCTTTCTGACTTACTTCACTCTGTATGACAGACTCTAGGTCCATCCATAAAAGGTATATACTTTTTTTTTTTTTTTTTTGGTACGCAGGCCTCTCACTGTTGTGGCCTCTCCCGTTGCGGAGCACAGGCTCCGGACGCGCAGGCTCAGCGGCCATGGCCCACGGGCCCAGCCACTCCGCGGCACGTGGGATCCTCCCGGACCGGGGCATGAACGGCAGGCGGACTCTCAACCACTGCGCCACCAGGGAAGCCCCATAAAAGGTATATACTTTTAAACTCAGCAACTTATTTGAATATACCTTGAGAAAGCTAAGTTAAAGAAATAATCAGAAATGAAAAGAAACTTATGCATAATGATACTCATCATCATATTATTTTCAACAGTAAAGAAATAAGAGGAATTGTTAAGGAACATCTATCAATACATGATGGAATATTATAATCTATTAATAATCATTAAATCATGCTTTCAAAAAATATTTAATAAGCCAGAATAAAGCTCACAAAACAATGCCTAAGTGAGAAAAAGTCTAAGTCCACACACAGTATTGTCCAAACTCAGTAACTTTATATTAATGTATATATAAATTATACAACATAGCTAATGTTAATAGTTAATATTTTGTTGTTGTTGGCTTTAGGTGCTAGGCCTTGGGAAACTTTTTTTAAAGAATTAATTAAGAGAAGATAAAGAAGTACATGGAGACTTCTGTGGAAATGCTAATGGGTTTTTCTGACGTCTTAAGCATCCATAAAAGATTGGCTAAACACTCTGCCAGGTTCTATATTGGGCTCTAGAACACCAGCAATAAAAATCATAGCCCTGGCATTCAAGGATCTTACAAGTACACGGGAAAGATGTAACAGTAAACAAGTAACTCCATTAAATGCCAATTTAGCAAAAGTACAGTGTCTCCCCTTATCCTGGGACTGTGTTCCAAGACCCCGAGTGGATTCCTATATATATATATACATATAAAGTTTATGTATAAAGTTTAGCTTATAAATTATGCAGAGTTAGAGATGAACAACAATAATTAATAAGATAGAACAATTGTAACACTAGAGTTGTCCCTCAGTATCCACAGAGGATTGGTTCTAGGACCCACCACGAATACCAAAATCCAAGGATGCTCAGGTCCAATAGTTGGCCTTCAGTATTCAAGGTTCTGCATCTGCAGATTCAACCAACCAGAGATTGTGTAGGACTGTAGTGTTTATTTTTAAAAACCCACATATAAGTGGACCCGTGAAGTTCAAACCCGTTTTGTTCAAGGGTCAATTGTATACTGTAATAAAAGCTATGTGAATGTGGTCTCTCTCTCTCACACAAAATACCTTATTGTAAAAACTTAACGCTTTTTCCATTTTAACTAAGCACTTATCACACACTGTGGCCATAACTCTTTCAGTTTGAGGTATGACAGCAAAATTAGCATGAATTTCTTTTTCCTTTTTTGCAATTTTGTGGATAGAAGATTCAACCTTACTGTAGATCTTAGCAACTTCAGCATGTGATTTTTTTTCTTTCCTTATTAAATCAATAACATTCACCATTTCACTTAAAGGAAGCACTTTACAGCTTCTCTTTCGTATATATGAATTGCCAGACATATACACACTACTATACATAAAAGATAACTAGTAAGAACCTACTGTATAGCACAGGGAACTCTATTCGGTGCTCTGTAATGACCTATATGGGAATGGAGTCTAGAGGAGAGTGCATATATGTGTATGTATGGCTGATTGACTTTGCTGTACAGCAGAAACTAACACAACATTGTAAGTCAGCTATACTCCAGTGAAAAAATTTAAAAAAAAAGAAGAGGAAAGGTAAAAAAAACCAAAATGAATTGCCAGTATCATCACCCTTGCACTTTGGGGCCATTATTAAGTAAAATAAGGGTTACTTGATCATAAGCACTGCCATCTTATGACAGTCAATCTGAGAACTGAGATGGCTAATAAGTGTTTAATCGGCTAGACAAAGGGATGATTCACATCCAGGGTGACATGGAGTAGGACAGCACAAGATTTTATCACACTACTCAGAACTGCATTCAACTTAAAACTTAAGAACTGTTTATTTCTCGGGACTTCCCTGGCGGTCCAGTGGGGTAAGACTCCATGCTCCCAACGCAGGAGGCCCAGGTTCAATCCCTGATTGGGGAACTGGATCCCACATGCTGCAACTAAGAAGTCCAAATGCTGCAACTGAGATCCCGTGTGCCGCAACTAAGACCCAGTGCAGCCTAAATAAATAAATATTTTTTTAAAAAAAGAATTGTTTATTTCTGGAACTTTCCATTTAATATTTTTGGATGGGGGTTGACTACAGGTAACCGAAACTGCACAAAGCAAAACCATGGATACAGCGAGGGACTACTGTATGCACAGAGTCTGGAAGCTTTACCCAAAAAACTGACACCTGACTGGATTTAAAATATGTGAATGAAAAGTTAGCTATGTGGAGAAGGAAAAAGAGTATATTCTATGCATGGAAACAGTGAGTGCTTTGAACAAGAAGTTTTACGTGTTGGAAGTGTTGACTAAACAGAGTAGCAGAAAGAAGTAAAACTGGAAAGGCATATAGGGTCTGTATCAGTGCCTTTCAAATTCTTTTTGCGAAGGATCTGGTTTTTTATTACTAATATGTCATGGACTGATATTTTTGGTCTATACCCCATTCAATGAGACAAGGCCAGTGATCATGTGCTTGATGTCATGGCAATCCAAATTGCCTCTAAATGCTCCCTTTCAACTTCAGCACTTATTTCATCAAAGACTAGAACCAAACAGTTCCTGGACTGGGCTTGTCCATGGACAACAATCTGAGTCACACTGAGCTAGATCAAAAGATTTTATTATATCATGAAGACACTGTGCAGTAATTGAAGTATATATATATATATATATTTTTTTTTAACTTTCCTTTTTTTAAATCATAGTTCTACTAGATAATTTACAATCCTAAGAGAAAGGTACTATTTTCTCCCCATTTTCTGGATTAGGAAAATCTGGCTTATTAAGGTCAAAAAACTTTACTATAACGGCACACTGAGAAAAAAATATTAGCAACTCACACCACAGGCAAGAATTAATTTCCCTAAAACAGTAAAAAGCTCCTAGGAATCAAAAGCTCAATAGAAAAATGGGCAAAGAATATAAATAGACTGTTCACAGAAAAGTAATAGCCTTTACTTATATGAAACATGCTTAACTTTACCAATAATAAGATATGCAAATTTAAACTCTACTGAGAAACCATTGCCTAGAAGACTAGCAAAAATCCAAAAGCTTAACAAGTCACTCTATTGGTGCGTCCAGGAAGAAAAATGTACCCTCATGACGTTACTAGTAAGTGTATACGTTGGTTCCATCAACAATGAATGGATAAAGAAGATGTGGTACATATATATAATGGAATATTACTCAGCCATAAAAAGAAATGAAATTGAGTTATTTGTAGTGAGCTGGATGGATCTAGAGTCTGTCATACAGAGTGAAGTTAAGTCAGAAAGAGAAAAACAAATACCGAATGCTAACATATTCACTTTGAATGCTAACTGATTCACCTCGTTATACAGCAGAAAGAAACTAACACAACATTGTAAAGCAATTATACTCCAATAAAGATGTTTAAAAAAAAAAAGAGTATATGTTGGTGGAAGGCAGATACCCTTTAGAACAATCATTAATGCTTTTCACAAATATCCTTCCCTATCTATTTCAAGGTATACTGTACCATTTGCTTGAAGTTAGACATGGTTATGTAATTTTCTTTCGCCAGGGAAATGTGAGCAAAAGTGACATACTGTGTCTTTAGGGCAGAAGTTTTAAGAGCCAGAATGCAATCTCCTATGTTCTCTCTCATTTGTTATTCTTTCTTTCCCTCTACCACCAACATTGGCAATGTTCTAGAAGCTGGCTGATCCCTCAGTATGGGTTGCAGAGAAGATAACTTGAAGCAGAACTCTTCAACATACAGGATGATAAGCAGCATGAGCAAAATAAACCTTTGTTGTTTTAAGCCACTGATAAATGGTGAGCAGTATTTACTAAAATTACAAATGCATATCCCCTCAGATATACTTGCACACAGCAAAATGACATACATAAAAGGTAATCATTTGCAACATGGTTTATTACAGCAAATGACCAGAAACAACCAAATGAACATCAACAGAAGACTAGTTAAATACTTGCAGTACATTCATACAGTGAAATATTATGCACCTGTTTAAAAAGAAAAACATTCTCTTAGAGCTAATATGGAAGAATCTCCAAGTGAAAAAGCAAGATGTTCCCAGTGTGTACAGTATACCATCTTTTTGTTTCTAAAAAAAGGGGGGGGGATTAGAAAATATATTCATATTTACTTACACCTATAAGGAAATTCTATAATAAGAAGAAAATAACAAAAATTATCTTACGGCAGATAGGTGAACTTCCAATTACTCAGAAAAAAGAAAATTCTTGGTGCCATACTTAACTTCTTACTGTCTCGCAACCTCAATCAATCTGTCAGCAAATCTCATCTTAAGTATAAATGGTATGCTTCTGCCTCTATCTTAAAGTGCTATCAGATCCATCTTTAAACTCTGGCTTATCTTCCTCCTCTTGGGCACATCTAATCAACTTCCAGTTACATGACCTGTGTTAAGAATATATTTACTGTTGTTCTGGTATTCAATTAACTTGCAATGGTTTTTGGTTACTCTTAAATAAACCATGCTTTTCTCTAAATGATCCCAAGCTTTGGGATCTGTTTTTAGCAACTGTTTTTAGCTATTCTTTTTGAGAGACTCTGAGCTGCCTCTTAAAAAGTCATAACAAACTGCTCCAATATATTCTTGTTTTTCTCATTCAGAACTTTTCTTCTACATGGAAGTTATTTTACTTTCCTTTATTATAAGAATTATAAGACACTTACTCTGAAAAATTAGAAATAAAAAATTGATGGGAAATCTCTTCCTTATAGTAGTATGCCAGCTAATGAAAGTAGAAAGGATAATGGAAATAGAAAGATACCATTTGGCAACCACCGTTATTGGTGGTAGATTCAGACAGGAGTCATACATGGATACTTAGCCTGTACATGGAGGTTTGATGAGGAACAAGATACTGGCATGGTCTCAGAGTATTGTACCACAGAACACTTACCAATTACAAAAGGAAAAATGGTGTCGCAACAGTAGAGAAACCTGGCTGATACAAACATAACTAGGTGATGTGGCATGTGGGATCTTAGTTCCCCGACCAGGGATCAAATCAGTGCCCCCTGCATTGGGAGCACGAAGTCCTAACCACTGGACTGCCAGGGAAGTTCCTTAACTAGGTGATTAAAGTTAACATTACATTACAGGGGGTAGGACAGGTTGACAACATGTACTTTCTGATGCAGTTCACTAAAATGAGTTCAACATCATTTTTGTGTAATCCCTGCCAAGAAAGTATGGCCTGAGTCTGGACATGAGGAAACACTGGATGGACCCAAAATGAAGAATATGTTACCGAATGAAAGGCCTGTACTATCTATTGAAGATGCGAAAGACTGAGGAACTGTTCCAGATTAAGGGAGATTAAGAGACATGACTGCTAAATGCAACATGTCAGCCTGGATTGTATCCTGGACCAGAAAAGAGACATTGTTGAGACAGTTGGCAAAATTTGCATGGGGACTTGATGAAAGTATTGTCATTGTTGATTTCTTGATTTGGATAGTTATATTGCGGTTATACTGGAGAGTAGCCTTGTTTTTGGAAAATACAAACAGGAGAACATCATGCCTCCAACCTCCTCTCAAATGGTTCAGAAAAAAGATTAATCATAACGGATGGAGGGCGATGAAGCAAAAATGTTGTAAAATGTCAACAACGGAGGCATCTTGGTAAGGAGGATATGGAAGTTCCTTACTATTTTGGCAACTTTTTTCTAAGTTTGAAATTATTTCAAAATAAATTACTTTTTAAGTGTGTTTACACATGTGAACATGCTTGCATTTTTAGTATCTGCCAGGTATTATACTACGGACAGCCACCTGTCATCATTTAAAAATCTCCTTTCACTAACACAACATTGTAAAGCAATTATCCTCCAATAAAGATGTTAAAATAAATAAATAAATAAAATAAAAACCTCCTTTCTGCCTGAAAAGTGCCTACTGACACACAGATAAGGACACTTCAAACTTGCAATGCTGCAAATGAAAAATATTTCTATTTTTACTTTTTTACACTGTTTTGGATATTAATGTGTTGATGTTTGGGGTCTTAAATTAGGGGAGCCCGTAGAAACTTCTGAACACTAAACTTCTGAGTAAAATTTCTGGCCCTGTAAAGGTCAGCCAGTGGTATTTGAACTGGCTCGCCAAGGGAAACAACTAATCCTAAGAGGCCTTGAAATAGTCTTCTATCCTAAACTCAAAATAAAATGCCCTCACAGGTGATAATGGTACCGAAAATAGCATTTAATTTTACTTTCAGGCTCTTAACCCACTAGGTCTACTTGATTTCCATTAATCAGCATAGAGGGAAGCCAATGGCTACCTGCCCATCTCTTAAGGCTCTAGCTTACTTGTCATGCATTCCCAGAAGCACACTGTAAGATGACTAATCATTGACTGCTTCTTCAGCACCATATGTCTCCCAATTTCAAAGGAAAAACTGTCCCAACTAGAACCAGAACAACAGATTTCCTACCTCCTGCAGCTGGAGTCGAACATTGGTAACTGCTCGGATCCAGTGCGCTCTGGCTTGGGTAAATGGCGAAGATGCACTCTCCTCGGGAACACTTGTAACAGAGAAAAGAATGTTCCTTAAAAATCAGCCCAGGCCACAAGATGACAGTGCTCAAGGCAAAACTGCCAAATACCTAAAATTAAAAGGTTTGTTGTATTCATGCCTATACTTATCTAGTGATTCAAGCCACTAAAACAGCATAGTCCTGAATATCCAATGTGAAAAAAATTCCTAAAATGACAAGTCCTTTTAGCTTTTCATCTGTTCCCTCTCTTTCTTCCCACTTTTCCACTCACCTGATGAGGCAGCTCATTGGGACAGTCAGGGATCAGGATACCAGAAGCAATGGCAAGGACCCTAAGTCAATGACTAACATAGAAACCATGCAGAGAGGTGTGGAGTAACCCTCTCCCCCTAGCTCTCAAGATCACCAGTCTCCCTTGAGGGTTCTACATAGCATCCTTAGGGCAGAATTTTGTTCCTGCAAAGCGTTCATGCTCCACTAAGCATTTTGGAAGGCTTTCCAATTCCTAGACTACATCAAAGTGCTAAGAAAAAAGGCAGAGCCCTTGTCCTGCTATGATCTTGTTCCTTGAGCTGCCTCAGGACCACCCTCAGCGAAAGGAACAATAAATATAACAAAGTAGCTTTGAGACAGAAACACTAACGTGTATTAGAACAAATCATCATCATCTTAACTGTGGAATAGTGGTTAATTCTTGGTGATGATGCTTCTCCTCTCTCTCACTGGGGTCTACTGACAAGGCAGCAAAAAAGGACCCACCATCTAGACACATAAAATATATGCTAGGCTCTGATGCCACCTAACTGGTTCAATTGTTTTAAAACATTTGTGGGCACTTCTGAAACTGGCCTGGACGTCACTTGCACAGCTAGGATCTGGGAGGACAGAGCCATTAGAGAAGGCCAGGCCCCTTCTGCTGCTTGACCAAAAACTCTACCCAGACAACAGTATCTTTAAAGTCCAAGGTCGACAAAGAGCTATCTTTCAGTGGGTCGTCAATCCAGTAAAAAAGCTGGTCCAGAACTCAGTCTCCCTGATGTCTTGTCTACTAGATGAGCCACCAGAGATGATTAAAAATCAGGAAAACAGAAAATAAGTTTCTACCTTCAAGTGGTGGAGTAGAGGCATCAACCATTCTCTAACTTTTACCACATAATCAGCATTCACTGCTCTGATCTTCCCATGACCTTGAAATTTGAGAATTTAAGTCACACCGAGCCCTTATCACTCTACCCCAGTGGTTTTCAACTAGGGACAGCTTTGCCCCTCAGGAGAAATCTGACAATATCTGGAGACATTTTTGGTTGTCACACTGAGAGTTGCTCCAGGCATCTAGTGTGCAGAGGCTAAGGATGCTACTAAAATCCTGCAATGCATACAACAGCTCCCCGTAACAAAGCATTATCTGGCTAAAAATGTCAACAGTGCTAAGAATGAGAAACCCTGCTCCGCCCCAACCTATCAGCAGTTCACTGACCAATTTAGCTCAATAAGAACAATACTCAAACTCTGTACTAAGCCTCATTATGTGACTGTTAAAAGGACAAGTTTAAAGTTTTTCTCCTTATGGGTACCAACTGCTAGACATACTGCTAGGCCCCAGGGAGACAGAAGGGTGGGTTAGATCTGGCTTCTAGACCAATTCTTTAACTCTTTCCCAGTTTTGTCAGCCAGGGAAAAAACAAAACAAAAAAATAATGTTCACAAAAGAAATTTAAACATTAATCGGGTGGGAAGCCTATTTCATTCAAAGCAGCTCCTCTGAATGAAATGACCTGCAAGGCTCAGGTCAGTTCCAGACTCAAAGGCTGTCATACGTGGGGTCAACTAGTGAGCCAAGAACTGCAGACTCTAGAAGGCCTGGTACACTGCAGTTAAAATGTTCTTCAGAGATCCTCAAAATACATTGGAAATTACACCAAAAAGCAAAGGAAGCAGTGCAGAGCTAAGCCTCAGTATCCTGATCACAACCACACCCGGCTGCAGGGAAACAAACAAAAAGCAACTGCATTCTGTTCAACAATACCATAGGGCAGGTACTGAGGAAACCATGTGAGCTCCTCAAGGTAGCCATCACCTACCTCTCCTGGGGGCCTAGGATGTGGTCTCTGTGTAGCACCAGATCTGGGGGTGGAGGGGTTGTAGCATCTTCTTTCGTCTCCTTGGGTTCACATGCTCCTCCCTTCTCCTCTTCACGTGCCACCTCCAAGGCTTTCTCTTGTTCTCCAAAACCTACTTGGCTGTCTCTGGAGAAGCTGCCGGAGCTGTGGCAGGAATGAATCAAGTCCCTCTCCCGACGGTCATCGTCTTGTTCGTGACACTGGTCTAGTTCACTCAGCTGAGAGCTTCCTTGACTCACATTACAGGAGGAGCCATACCTACTACTGCTGGTGGGGCTGTGAGAATGAGAGGAAGACACATCAGTAAATACATACAAACTAAGGACCAGAACAAAGTAATGGATAAATCCAGGAAATAATGATTCTATCAGTGGCAAGGATCACAAACAGGAGGTTCCTGGGAAGAGAGGACCAAAGTTCACAATCTAGAAGAACTAGTCTCTGTTCAGCAAAATCACGACAAGAAAAATAACACAACATGCTGGGTTCTCCAATAGCACTTAACCTCAACCCTGCAGTTGACTTTGAAGAATTCTTTATCTTAACATGCTATTTTGTAAGTAGGATTAAGAATTATTAGAATAGTCTGTTTATGCCTAAAATTCTCTACTCAGACTTCTTAAAAAACTTGTCCAGTGGCTGTGATTAAAGTTTTCTAATTTCCACAGAATAAAATGGATGGATGAACTCTACTCCCTTTTTCTACTACCTATTAAATTGAGATCCCCTTTTCTTCCTCTCCAATTGTAAATGTAAATGTGTGTTCCTCAGAATGAGCAAAGGAGAGTGAACATGTTCCTTCAATTATCTCTCAGCCATCTGTATGAGGTAAGGGAAGCCACTGGGAAATGGAGGCTAGGACCAAGAAATTCCTCAGGGGAATGGTCTCATCAACATGGATGTTACAGTGGTATCCCTGGCAGCACAGCGAGTGTCCCAAAGATGAACCTGCCCATCTATAACTGAGTTGCTCTCAGGACATGGCTCAGTTTTGGGCAAAGTGGACACAGTCCAACTCCAAGATCTGAGTCAGGGCCATATTAATGCATTTCTGTACCTGAAGAGAGGCCAGCCTAACCCTCTCTCAACCACCTGAATTCCCATACCCAGAAAGGAAATTTGTTCCCCTGGTATAAGAGGCAGCAGCTATAGCAAATGTGGCAGTGAAATGTGACCAGAAAGAATACTATTCAAAGTTACTCCCTTAAGCCGTATACTGAATTTGGGGGATTCAGTCCTATTCAAAATGGAGGGACTTGGGGATGATCTATCAATACAAGATCTATCCTAGCCCATTTGGATAGTTCCATCCCAAGTCAGAGGCCCTTCGTTTTACTTCTGGTATTCTGCTGGAAAGCCTCCGTGCAAAAGGACAAGGAATTTCCTTGCCAAAAAGTCAAGCTTTAACTAAAGGGCTTATGTTTACTCTTGGCCAAATGAAGATAAATCATTATTGTTTTCCAGTGATATTTTCCCTATGATTCCTCCCAATTATCTGGTATTTCCAGGCTGATTTATGATTCTTCATCCCATGCAGGATAGGTACCAAGTCACTGTTCTGAGTAGTTCCCAGCACACATATACACATGAACATGTGTGCGCACATACTCACATAACCTCCAAAGTACTTGACCAGCCTCTTTGGACTGGTTTGGGCCAGCGTTCAAGGCAGCATTCTTAAAATGCCCTGTATGGTGCTTCTTCTTAGGGGAAATAATAGTATCCTTTGCAGGTGGACCCTGCACAATGATCCAGACTGAATAACTACAGCAAACGATAGCCCTGAGCTCCTGTGAGACTGTACTGAAAGCACTTATCAGACACCAGTCTCATGGGTAGTAAAATGCAGAGACTGGAAGAAGCTGTGCAAATCCATATGGAATATATATAGTATAGATTATTCCAAGCCATCCTTTGCATTTTGTATTTTACTTAATACCCTCATTGCCACTGGAGAAAGCATCTTAGAAGACTTGGAAAAGCAAAGCAAAGTAGGTCTCTCCTAGCTATTACAGATATAAGTGCCAAAGGTCCAAGGAAGCATTCTAGCCTATCGTGGTTGTAATTAATATATGCCACTCAGTGACTTGCTGCCTCTTCTTGCCCTCCCTCCTCCATTCTGCATTATTCAAGGCAGAGCAAACCAGAGTGAGTAAATCTCACGACCTAGTCTTCCCTTTAAGCAGGAAGCTCCTTGTTCCAATAAATGAATTACATTTGGCAGAGAGAAGAGAAGATGACAATATCCACCTATTACTTCTTCTTACTTAACCTCTAATTAACATGAAGCTCAGGTGCTGGGAAAGACACAGGAAGGATAAAAAGCAGGCTATGATTAAGCTACCACTAAGTCACTGCATCATAAATGGTCAATTCTTTAAAATCATTTATGATGCTTTAGTTGAGAACAGGCCTTTTGCTGGTCTTTGGTTCCTTGATGTCATGTAGAGCAACTGGCTGCTGTACGTTTGAATCAGAGTCAATGCTAGCAGGCGCTGTCTCCTCTTCATGTGTTTCTGGCTGGTGAAGTAGCTCAGAGACAGTGCAGTGTTCTTCCTCATGACTCTCTGAAGGACAGGTGGGGCCAGAGAGGTTATCTTTGGTACCCCCGTGTTCTCCAGATGCTGGGATTTCCTGATGGTTTTCCACTTCTCCAGGCCCTGAAAGCTCATGAGCACATATACTTGGCCTGGTCTCCAGCTGCCCAGAGGTCCCAGAGGGCTGAGTCAAAACCTTAGCTGGCTCAGCACTGGCCCCAGACACTTGAGAAGACTCCAAAGTTTTGTCAGCCTCACTGAATTTAAGGTCCTGATCACTGCCGATAACCATAACTGGAGAGGAGGATTCTGCAGGCATTTGTTCAGGGTCCCATTTGTTCTGTTTCGGCCACGGGAATGAAAGATCCAGCTTCTTTCCAAACCTTAGTTTTGAATCACTTGCCACTGCACTACTCCCTTTCCCCTCATTACCTCCCTCAAATAGAGTTGACAACTTCTTAAAACTGGACATTAAACCAGTCTCTGCTGCTCTATTGCCAGAGGAGGAAGGCGAGGAAAAGAAAGAGCTCAGTGGTTTCCGATAGTCAGTAGCAGAGGATGGGAAATGGAGTTTTGGCCAATTGATCATGTTTGGGATTTCAAAATGAGGACTTGGCTGCTCCGTTTCCTTGGGGACTGCGGGTGGACCTTTCTGGGCATCAAGTATCCCATAGTTTTCTTTGGCAGAAAGCACAGCTTCCTCCAACGGACAGTGAGAAAGGTACCCTTGGGTTTCCAGTGTGGCACTCTGGCCAACACTTGCCTCACTGAACACTGTAGTATTGGTTTCTAGTGAATTGGTTGCCTGTAGCTCTAAGAAGTCTCGGTTTGGGGAGGCAGATTGCATATCTGGCTCTGGCTCAAGAGGAAGAGGTAGGTGAATTGGAGGAGGAAGCTCTTTGGCAATCCAGGTAGGTTCTGGATGCAACTGTGCTGGCAATGAGATATGCTCTGCTTCCAATGATGCCTCTGTGTCTGTACCCTGCAACATCCCCATGTCTCCTTCATCACTCAGAGACAATACTCCTTGCCCAGTATCGTCCCCTGAGACAGAAGATGCAGCCTCAATTGTTTCAGAACATTGGGGTTCCAGAATATTGTCAGGAATATTATTGTTTTCCATTTCAGTTGTTAGGTTAGGATCATCCGTCAAGGTCTCCGAGTCTGACTTTGCACTAACCACAGTCATTCTACAGTCACTGACTATAGCTTCTGAATTGAGTGCTCCAAAGGTAGCTTCTTTCCACAAATTTTCGGGAGGTACTGATTCTTCAGTATGTCTGGAACCACCATTTTGAAGCAATGCAGTAACTGGAATAGATGATTCTTGTTTGTGTGTCTCTGGTTTGGGACTTTTAAAAAGTCCAAATAACTCACCTTTGAGAGGCTGAGATGATGCACCAGAAGAAAAAGAGAAAAATGAGTTTTTCTTTGGAGGTTTAGGAGAAGAGAAAAGTCCAGAGAAAGTTTTAGGAGGTTCAATTAAGGACCCAGAGAAAGATTTCACTTTGGTCACAAACCCTGAAAGCATTTCTACTGAAGAGTCCAACACTGATTTGTCTTCCACTTTATCTGCATCTTGACTCTGGAGGTGACCTGTACATCCTGGCTCCACAGAGGAAGAAGCTGGCTCCAGGATCTGTGTTAAGACCTCATCAGGGGCCTTTTCTAAGGGCAAGTTCAGTGGGTCACTAGTAAATCTTTCACTTTGGTGGTAGGTAGTACATGTGTCAAAATGGTTGAGCTTTTCAACCAAATGGCTATCATGTGAAAAAGAGTTGGCTGGTGAGTCACTCAGAAAGGCTTCCTGTATGAAAGCCTCTTCTTCATGGGGAGATACCTCAAGGGTCTCTGGACCAATGAGCAGTGTTTCAGACTGTGCCTGAAATTGTGGTGAATGAGGAACAATGTCTTTTTGTGACTGACTTACCTGGAAATCTTTTAAAGATGTCCCTGGTCCATTACTGGAACCTAGTTTTCCTGGATAGTCATTTTCTACATTGAGCTCATCTGCAAGGGAGATAACCTTAGTGGTGTTGCTAATGGAAACACAAGGAGCCATTTGCTGTTCATGAACCACCTCCTGGACTATGCTACCTCTATTGTCATTAGAATCTTCTCTAGTCATTGTATCACTCATGTCTACAAAAACACTTGGCTTCTTACAGGGCTGGGAAGTCACTGGAGCAACAGCGGAAAGGCTGTGTTTTTCCCCAGGAGTCTGCTGCTTTTCATCCAGAAAGGACAAGTTGAAGAAACTGAAAGAGCTATTAAGAGAGGCATGCTTCTTGCTGCCTGAGTTAGCAGTGGAAAAAAAGGAAGGAAGTGTGAATAGCCCTTCTCCTTGAGATGTGGTTCTTGGTAGAGTAGTAAAGGCTCTGTTCTCAGATTTTTCGGATCCAGTCAGGAAAGAAAATATACTCTTTCTGGTTGGTAATTCTGGTTGGGATGGAGATGTTGTGGCAGTTGAAAAACTCTGGTCTTTGTCAGAAAAATGATCTTGTTCATTTGAATTTCTTCTGCTCAGAATATCTAATGATATTTTATCACTTCTTGGAACTTCTGTCACTGTAGACACACCACTAGTCTCTACTGAAGAATCTCTGGAGGATTCTTTGAGACAACCTGTTGAGAAAGATGAATTTGGTGACTGGTGGAGTTGGTGGTCTCTGGAGGGTGCCTCTTCGTCAGTCAAATGATCACCCTGGATCTCCCTAATTGATGGTTCCTTTAGCTCACTGTCATCAATAGTAGTCTGCTTGTTCAGATTTCTAACTCGAACCTTCCCTTTAGAGGAAACTGGTACAGCAGGAAAGTTCCCAACATCCTGTTTAGTTAGATGTGCAGGATTAGGACTTGACTTGACCTCATCCTTATTAGTCACTGAAGAAACAGACATATTTTCAGTTGTCTGTTTAGGAGATACATTGGTTTTAAAGAAATCCCCAAGGGAACCAAAAACACTTGAAACACCAGGAGATTCATTCTTTTCCTTAGATGATATCTTTCTATTTTTATCACCATTCTTTTCTAAATTTGGTGATCCTTCTTTATTCACCTGGGTTTTAAAGAAGTTCAAAAATCGAGATTCCTGTTTCTCGTTTGCTACTGCACTTACTGAAGAGTCTTCTCCCCGACCAAAGAGTTTCAGTGCACTTTTAAATAATGTTCTCTCAGACTCTTTGGAAGACTGGTCCTGAGGAGGCTCACAATTCTTGCATTCATCCCTACTAAACTGTGATACAAGAGGAATTGAAACAGAATCAGCTGTAATCATCTTGTCGTCTTCTATATCTGATTGAGCCTGAGAAGTTGTTTGGTTTACCTGGAAAACAGATTTTAACAAACTTTGTTTTTTCACATGAATGCTTTTATTTAAAGGGAATTCTTTCTTCATATTTTTAGTAAATTCTGGTCGCTGAACATTGGATACCATTTGTCTCTCTGAATCCTTCTTGAGAAGACTTTCTTCCTCATTTTGGGAGTTACTCTCTAGTTGCTTACTCAAGATTAATGACCGAAGACCATCATTTGTGATCTCTGCTAAGTTTGACTGCTGATCTATTTTCTGCATGGCTGAAGACTCTAAGGATTCATTCTTATCAAAATTCAAAGTACTTCCAGTTGAAGCACCCAAAGCAGAAAATGACAAAGTCACTTTGTTCAATGATGACATCTCTTCTGTTTGCTGTGGGATGTTAGTCTTATTTTCAGGATGAATCAAAGAGGCAGCTTCTTCAGAAGAAGACTGGATCCACTGGAAACTGGAAAGGTTAACTGATGAATCCTTCGCTAGAGTCTGATTCTTATCTCCCTTTATAATTTGATTTTTATTTAAGACATGATTACCAATCATTTGGGGCTGATTTCTGAAATCCAATGTACACTCAGAGTCTTCAGAACCACCCAGCCTTTCTTTAAAAGATACAAAATCTCCTTTTGACTTTTGAGGAGTATAGCCTGAAAAATCTAATGGTTGATCCCTTTGGCCATAACTTGACTTTTCAAGTACTTGTGAAAACATTCCCAAATTTAGATACATTGGTCCCTCACTTCTTGGCAAAACAACAGATAAATCAAGAGGGTCATCAACTGGTTCCTCTTCAACATACCACAGTAATTCGTCTTCCCTGTCAAGTACTTTAAAACTGTAAGCAGGAATAGTGCTATCATCTAATGTAATACTTGATAGATCATTTGTCTGTAAGTCACAATTCAAATACTCTTCATAAGAACAATCAGGTATAAATAAATATGCATACTGCCCAGTAGAATCAGTAAGGAAAGAATAGATATATTGACCATCGTGGAACATAAAATATCCATAATCTCCATCCTCTGATGGCCACCACACTCCATTTTCAAGACATGACAACCATTCCTGGTATTCATAACCAACACTTGAATAAACAAAGTTTTCATCCATTCTTAATGAGTCTAGATCAACTACGGGGCATGTACTCTTCTCATAACCTGAAGAACAACTTAAGTCAATGGGCAATTCTTCTAGTGCCTTCTTAGTCTCATTAATTGCAAGATAACAAGAATTTCCATATAATGAGTTAGCTGCCCACATATCACCTCTCAATAAGTAATCTTCATTAAATGCTAACTGGTTGAATGATTCATGTGGTAAGTCACACCAAACGACACTGTTTAGATTTGTTCTCCACTCCAAGATATTTGCATTTTGATCTTTTTGGCAGAAGTTTATTGCTGGATTTTCTGAGTCAGGCCACAAGAAAACATCAGCTGATGGAAATGTATTTTGATTCAACATATAATAAACTGGCTGAAGTTTTCTGGAATTTTTAGAGAAATCTTTTATATCAGAATCCCATTCATAAGAGAAAGGATTGTTCATCTCTTCAAAAGCCTGATAGTGGTTTGATTGACTAAGAATGTTAGTATTTAGCATAGGTGAATTTAACTTGTTAGAATTTTCATGTAGTTTTGCCTCAAGAGCATGGTGTGGTGTCTGCCTCTTAGCCAAAGATTTCTCTAATAGGTCCTGCTGAGCAGTTGGAGTGCAGTGAAGTACACTGTTCTCAGAAGAGGGGAAATTCTTTTCACTTTGCTGGTTTTTCCATGTAGGAGGGCAATAATGGTTATCAACCCAAGCATCAGATAATGATATGTTTTCTTTAGGTAAAGATAAGCAGCTTTTTATGAAGCCAGAAATTTCCTGTTTTTCATGGTTCCTCTGGTTCTCAAAAGTCACACATGAAGTAACAGGGATCTCATCCAAGGATAAATGCTTTTTTCCATTCAAATCCTTTAGGTCACCTAAAGACATGGACTTTGCTTCATCTGGCTTACAATCAGTCATACTGCTATTTGATATCAAGTTAAATATTCCAGAGAATAAGCTCAGTGTATTATTCCTGTGAGGAGAGTCATCTTTCTTCACATTTAATTCTTGTTGACTAGACAAGTTTTCAAGAGAAGAAAACCTGTTAAACAAGCCAGAAAGGAGGCCTCTTTGGGTTCTTTTCTTGGAAGCTTTATCTACAAGTTTGTCATCACTCATTTCATCAACCAAGGTGGGTTTCGAAATGGTAGAAGTAAACGCTAATGAAGAGTCTGGTACTGTTGAGGATGTCACTTGTGTAAAATTCTTACTTTCTCCTAAAGAATCTGAAGGTATATGCTCTTTGGACACAACTCCAGGAATGTTTAAGGTATCTCTTTCACAGTTCTCTATTGCTGTGTGGTCACTTGAGTGTAATTCCTCTATACTCCCAAATTTCCCAAGATCATTATTAATATTTGGAGCCGAATCAGACTTTATTTTATTAAGTGTGACATCTTCAGGAGTATTTATTTGGTCACTGTTATTAGATGTCTTTATATCACCAAATTTCCCTAGATTACTATGAATATTTGGAACTGAACAAGATTTTAGTGAACTAAGTTTGGCATTTGCATGGCAGTTTCTTTGGATCTCTTCATCAGTGGTTACTGCTGAGCCATGAAAACTCTGGTCATTGACAGTTTTATGGCTGTCAGTGAAAGAAAATTTAAACAAAGGGAGCATGCTTCCTTTCTCTCTTACATCCTGCTGCTTTTCAGAATGACTAAGAACTTTGAAAATTGGAATATCTAATTTTCCACTAAAGGAAAAGGAATGCCCACCTTTCTTAGGGCCCCTTTCCCATCCATCTTCCTCCAACTGGTGAATTTTCATAGAGTCTGACAAAGTCTCCTTTGAATAGGTCTCAGGAGAAGTGAGCAAAAACTGGCTAAAGGATCTTCTGAGTGGCTCAAGGAAATCATCATCACCAGTAATTTTGTCCCCCTCTAATGGATTTGAAGATGGCTCTTTATTTGCAGTTCTGCTGTCAGCTTCACAATGATGTCCTAAAGTATCTTTGGCACATATTTTTCGTTGATCTGGTAACAGAGACAGATCTGTACAGGGTTCTCTTTCCAACGGACTCGCAACATCATCTTTCTTATTTGCAGAATGAGCTAAGTTAGAATGTTCAATGGCTGCTTGGGAAGACAACAAATCCTCACTTAGGGGCATTTGGTAGTGAGGAGTTTCTCTATCACTCCTATCCAAAGTGACAATGCTACTGTCATTGCCAAGGGTATCTTCCCTTTGATTTGACTCCGAACCACATGCAACAAAGTTTTCCTTTCTCGTTGGCTTGCTCTGGTCATCATCTTTTTTGGTTTCATCCTTTTCCAAAAAGATTTTTAATGGATTTAGCATGCTGCAAACAGACTTTATAACTGAACTCTGACTCTGTGAAGCAGAGTCCCTTCCAATAGTTTCTGTTGGATCCTGAAAGTTTAAACTTCCAGTTTTACTGCCCATGTGCTCATTTTCAGAGGTTTTGTCATGTTTGCCAACGTCCTTATTGTCAACTGTTTGAGAAGATAATGGAGATGGAGATTGTATGAAAAGATCCTTCTCTGATACTGACTTGGCTCTGGGTCTAGATGGCGAATTAATCGCCTCTGTCTGATTAAGAGTTTCTGTTTTCTCTGGAACTAAATAAACCAGCTTTTCCACAGAGGTTGTTAGATGCTTTGTGCCTGAACCCACCTTTTCTGTGAGTGAACTGAATAAAGAACCAACAGCACATTTTACTCCATTCAGTTCAGGGAAAGAGATGGCTTTGTCCTTGTCATTCTTGACAATGTTTAAAGATGGTATTCGATCCGCTGGCATTTTCTGTTCTGCATTATTAACAGTACTATTGTGTTTAAGTGTTTTTTTAGTTTTTGAAAGGGAGCCAAATCTATTAATCTCCTCTTCCTTCTTTGCTAAATATTCTGACACTGTTTCTACCAAACACTGAAGCTCATCCATTGTATCAATATAGTCCTCCTTGGGTTCCTCAATAGAGGAAGGGGTCATCTCTTCCATGGGGCACCCAGACAGATTTCCAAGTGTGTCTGTAGCACAATTCATCCTTTGTGATGTGAATGCAGGATTTGCTCCATAATATTCTTCTGGATAACCTCCAATATGATGGACATTGGATGGATGACATGTTGGTGACAGTAAATCTTCCTGCTTATCAGAAACGGGGGAACCCAGAAGTTCATCAGAAGTACTGCTGGCAGAATCTTCAAGAATATCTAATGGAGTGAAATTAGTGACATGCTGGTTTAAGCCAGATGCCTTTTCACAGTCCTTAGAACAACCAGGAAGATCATAATCATGACTTTCCAAGTTAGTGGTCCACATGCCACTCTTAACCACAAATCCATTTTTGTAGGGACGCAAAACTGGGTAATTTTGTTCCTTCTTCTCAACGTGGCAAAGGTCACAATTTTCAGTGTTAGGATATGTACTTTTCAAGTTAGTCTTAGTTCCTGATTTATCATCATATTGGCTTTTTTCACTGTCTTCAAAATGACTATATAAGGGTGTCTTTTTCCTTCTCCTATCTATTGTATCATATTTCTGAGGATATCTAGAGAAAGTAGATGTTTCAAACTTAAGGTCATAATTAAAGGCAGTAGAGAATTCTGTCTCTTGGCTTTGAGATGGTATCTTTTTCCAATGCTTATACTTTGGTTGTATTTGTTGGCTGTAATATTTATCAGTTTTTGAAAGAGTTCTCACTTCTTTTACCCCTTCGGCCTTTAAGTTTATGTTACTGTTTTCTAGAGCTTCTTGTGACATCTTCCCCTCTATCTCCTCATATATACCTTCTTGCTCTTCATAGTCAACATCAGAGAAATATGAAATAATCCTAATTTTGTCATTTTGAACCTGTAAGCCTTGTCTGATGTAAAGAGATAAAAATGGAAGAATAGTAAGGCAAGAAAAAAAGGAAAAACAGGGAAAAGGAAGAAAAATTATAAGATTTAATACATATTCAATGAGAAAACTAAAATTAATAAAATTATCAATTTGATAAAACCATTCAGACTGAAAAGACAAGATAAGGAAATCCACATATTCTTAAATCAGTATTATAGCAATGTAGTCAAAAAGTTTTTCCACATTAGAAAAAGAATACCTATAACAACTTTAAAATACTTCACTTGCTACCATTAACTATTTAGGATCCTTTTGTTTTCTAAGAAAGAAAGAAACAAACAAAATGAACATATTCCATCAATATTTAGAATATATTTACAATGCCAAAGTTTAGAACTGTTATATATTCCATGAAAATATATCAAGGGATTTCAAGAAATCTAAATTTGTTGATGAATTTGGATCTGAAAAGCCGCCAAGCTGTTAACTTGCTGAAGGTTGTATTTTAGGCAGTACAGCCAAGAATATAGTCAAACATACTACTTTTAAAAAGAAAAATATGTATAAAAGATAATAAAACTAATCTTTGACTACCATAAGTCAAACCCTGTTATACTACCACAAAGAGAAAATTATTTAAAGCATCATAATTTGTCGTTTGTGAAATCTAAAGGCTATATGTATTGAGGATCACAGTGAAATGAAAACCTTTCCCTATACTGATTACAGAATCAGAAGCTACACGCCCAACTTAAGTCAGTGAATACAGAAGACAGCCAACCTTACTTTCACTGAAGTTAGAGACTGCCTATTTCCTGGGTACTGAGGTGGGGATGGAGAGAGGGCCTGTAGACTCAGAGCTTGTCAGCTCAATGTGTTCTTTTATAGATCTAACAGCCATTAGCATTTATTTAGGAAACAGAAACAACATCAAAGTGGTCACTTAGTCACTAAAAATCATCAAGAGTGAGAAACAGAATACTGACACAATCTCAGGTATCATCCCAGAGGCCCTTAATTACAAAAAGAAAGGTAACTTTACATTGGAGAAATCTAGTATGTATACCAGATTAACCAAGAGATCAAACTAAACGTCAACAATAATGAGACAAGGTAAAATGTGACTGCTGAGGCACTGTGAAGGAAACATCTATGCAGTGTTTTTTGCCAAAAATGTTTAACCTGATTCTAAACATGAAAAAACAATCAGATCAAACCAAATTAAGAGGCATTCTCAAAACTGGTTGGGACTCTTCAAAAAATGTTAGTGCCTCAAAAGACAAAAAGAAAAAAAAAAAAGTATTGGAATTTTATTAGGTTATAGGAGACTACAGAAACAGGGAAATTACATGTAATGTACCATAATCCTTAATTGGATCCTGCATCAAAAAGGAAAAAATATATATAAAGAACATTATTGGGACAACTGGAAAAATTTAAATATGGTCTATATGTTAAATAATATCATTGTATTGTCAAATTTCTTGAGTGTGATCATAATATTAAGGTTATGTAAGAGAAAGTCCTCTTTCTTAGGAGTTACATGCTGAAGTACCTCCTGGTAAAGTAACATGGTATCTGCAACTTACTTTCAAATGGTTCAGAAATAAAAAATGTATGTGTGGGACTTCCCTGGAGGTCCAGTGGTTAGGACTCTGTGCTTTCACTGCTGAGGGCCCAGGTTCAAGCCCTGGTTGGGGAACTAAGATCCCACAAGCTATGTGATGCAGCCAAAAAAAGAAAATGTGTCTGTATATAAACATATATTAGAGAGAATGAGATAAAGTAAATGTAACAGAATGTTAATACAACTGGCAAATCTAGGCAACATGAATATGTGTGTTCATTGTACCGTTTCTCTAAATTTTAAGTCTGATTTTTTTAAAGTTGGGTGAAGAGTAGGGAGCATATATGTATGTATTTGCTTTTATACTCATAAATATATGATGATGGTCTACGGAAGGGTAATAAGAAACAAGGGTGGTAAGAGAACTAGGAGACAGGAAGGTGATGCAGTAGAGGAGGACAACAGGTGTGGGTGGGAAATTCCTTGCTGTATAGTACGTAGCACACCTTAATATATTTTTACATGTAAATGTTTTATGTATTTAAGAAATTAATAAAAATGTTTTTTTTTTAAGTCCAGCAAAAGTACTGAATCTGCTATAGTGAGATCATATTGGTTTTCTTCTGAAGTTCCCAGGGAAATATTTAGGTAGGAAGAATTATCCAAGCATGTAACATCTGTGAATTTCTTTTTTTAATCTTGGTGAAAGGTGTATCAAAATCACTGGCTGGGCAGAGAGGTGAGCAGGTTTTTTTCAGCCATCCACCCCAAGTGGGCCTACCCTCACCTGATGATCATAAAGAAAATTCTTACTGATGGATATGCATAAATGTGAACATATGGAAGAGGAAAAAAAAGACGGAATCTACATAAAATGGCTGCAGGTTGATCCACCATACTGCTATATTTCCTCTGTCACCTCAGGTTAAGGTACCCAAATCCTTGATGTCAGTTGCATCCTGGGACCTGCATACTAGGAAGAGAAAGTGCTTTGTTCCCAATACCCACCTGAGGGCCCGCCGCTCTGGATAATCGAGGTCGTAACTTTGCACAGAGTCATTGCAAGAGTCCCGGGAACTGCCCTGAAGCAGCAGCTGCTGTGGCAATCGCGCAGGCACAGGGAATTGGTGCACAGAAGCATTGGGCTGGGAAGTCGTATGGTAAAGAGGTGGGATGCTATTGCTGGCCTCACTGCGATAGTCACTATCTCGGTCATCAACGGCACTATCAGGATCTTCAAAAGCTGTGGAATAAGCACAGTCAGTCAAAGCACCCCAGCTTTACTTAGTTCTTCAGAATTTTTTTCTGCTTCTAACTGATGTAGCCACAAGCTTGGATCTTGAGAACAAGAGCAAGCTGAGCTGCACATGAGCCCAGTGACCTCCAGTCATGCAAAAAACTGTCTCAATATCCACAAGGCTCTCTCCTTATCGAATGAGATAAGACATTTGGTTTAATTTTAGTGCTGATTCTGAGAGGAGTTCCAAGTTGCCTTTTCCCAATGCAGAATCTCTGGAATTCTGCTTCTCTAAGCTATCATAACCCTAGTAAAAATCTGCTTTTAAATGTCTTAAATAGATTCTGCCCCTGTACTATTATCAAAATGGGGCAAAAGGGGGAGAAACAGTTTTTCCATCTCTTAGAAAAGAGAAATTTTTGTTTAAAGTTAGCATGGTGTTTTCAGACTCTAAAAACACATGGTTGAATCAAATAAGCAGGTCCACCATCGGAAGCTGGTCCAAGAAATCAGGAAGGTCAAAGCCAAGACTTAGAAGTCAAGTTAAAAGTTCTAGATGCAGCTGAGAACAGCAGCAGTCTTACTGTTTTGCTGCAACATTGGGTTTTTCTAATAATTTCTGTCGAGCACCCACACCCTGGGCTCAGAATTCCCATCCCAAGCCTGGGCTGAAGAAGAGGAAAACGTGCACTGTCAATGGGGTCTTACTGACAATGCAGCCTAGTTTATCCAACAGCAGTGACTACAGTTTCATAGAATTATTTCTGCTTTTCAGGCCAGCACCTGACTAGCTACAGTTTTTTCTTGATGTTAGCTAAAATGACCACAGTTACAAATCCTGCTCCAAGCAAAAGTAAAAATATGCAATACTGTGCTTGGAAAGGGAGTTCAACCTAATAGTGTGTTGTAGTTTATTTTATATAGAAGCCATTTCTGATACCATATCCATATGTGTATAATTAATAAGGTCCCATATGTTCTTTCTTGCCAAGTTTCTATTAGGCTCACAATAAGGAAAAGGAACATTCACCATCCAAAATGGAGATACTTTTAGCAGATGATGGACTCCTCATATTAGGAATTTTTAAAAATCTTGGTAGCAATGTGGACAGTGGAAGCGTCCTAATGACCATAAATTAGGCTTTTACAAGTAGGAGATAAGAACATATATTGACACAGTGGAAACAGAAAAGAGTTAATGAACTAGAGAAAAAAATCCAGACAGAAATAATACAACCTGGGGACAAACGGAAGGTAATAGGGAAATGACCCCTTGGCTTCTACATCAGACAACTTGGTAGATAATCCCACTAAAAGAGACAGGGAACACACAACATGTGGGTTCCAGACAACACTTGGGGTTACAGCTGGGAGTAGGGGTAAGAAGATCTTACAAGCTTTTCCCACTTGAGTTTAAGGCAACATGTGAACATGAGAAAAGAAGAGAATGATCAGAACTCCAGGGGAAAAAAATCAGTATGAGAAAGAGGCTAAGCTTCAAATGGTCAGGAACAATACCAATCAAACATAGGGGGTGCAAAGTATTCTGATTACAAAGCACTCTGATCACACATTAGGAAAGAGAGACTTTGGAGGTACTGATTTTAGACCTTGATGTATTTGCTGTTCTGAAGACTAGAAAGGATCAAGGGACAAAAACCAGTATGCCATTCAGACTTAGTTCTTTCTGAACTCATGGAAGGGGTAAGTGTGAAGAAGTCAGCGCTGGATTATTCATGCATACAGATGAGGGGGCAGAGGCAACAAAAGAGACAAAGACAAAAGTCTATTTAAACTCTGGTAGGAGAATATGCTATTAGTTTATAATCTAAAGAACCAAGATTTAGTCTCCAAAGAAGCAGCAGTGATAGACAATCCTATTACTTATGAGTCCAGAAGAGGGTAGCTCAGCCAGAGGTAGGAGCCCAGGATCCAGAGCCAGAAACTACCTGGATAGACCCTTAGTTTCTCACTGCATCTGACCTACTACTCCTTAATAATGCTCTGCTTTATTCTGTTAAGCTAAGGGGAGGAATATTCCAAAAATTCCTAAAGGCTGACACATTTCCACACTGAAGGAATAAAGGGCAAATACTAAGAAATAAAGTGTCAGGACTTCCCTGGTGGTGCAGTGGTTGAGAATACGCCTGCTAATGCAGCGGACATGGGTTTGAGCTCTGGTCCGGGAAGATCCCACATGCCTCGGAGCAACTAAGCCCGTGCACCACAACTACTGAGCCTGCGCTCTAGAGCCTGTGAGCCACAACTACTGAGCCTGTGTGCCACAACTGCTGAAGCCCGCACACCTAGAGCCCGTGCTCCACAACAAGAGAAGCCACCACAATGAGGGGCCTGTGCACTGCAGCGAAGAAGCCCCCACTTGCTGCGACTAGAGAAAGCCCACGTGCAGCAACGAAGACCCAACGCAGCCAAAAATAAATAAATTTATTTTAAAAAAAAGAAACAAAGTGCCTGTGGAAAGAAGAGGCCAGCAGTAGAAGAAAAGAGAGTATGAAAAGTAGGAGGGGACAGGAAAAAGGAAATACAAGGAAGTGAGGTGAGACAAAGGACATGAGCAGAAAAAGGGTAGGTCAAGGGCAACAGCCAGCTTTTCTCCCCCTATACCATCCCTAGTTTCCTCATAAAGTAAATCTACTAGCACCACCAAAGCTGATTAGAAACTAAAGAGGCAAATTAAGGAAAAGCCTTGAATGAAAGAATTGTACTTTCAGTGTAGCAGTGACAGTCTCTTACTGGCTCTACACTCTACCCCACAGTAGTATTTCACCTAGAACGGAAAACTTCTGGCTTCACTGAGAAAGAGACACTGAGTATAGGTTTGGTTACTCAGCTTAAGGTGGACTTGTGAGCTAGTTTGAGGGCAAAATTTGAAAAGTCCCTTGAAATTAAAAGGCTGGGAAAATTTACTCATTCAAATATTTATTGAGTACCTACCAGTGAAGGCTAAACAACACAGAAGACTCAGCATATAGAGTCTGTCTAATAGGAGAGAGAAAATATGGATACAAATACAAGGATGTATCTATCATGAGAATAGTACTAACCAAATGCTGTATGAGTTGATGGTCAGGTCATTTCCTGTTAGGGTGAACAGGGAAATCATTATGGAAGATATGACTCTGAAAGACTGGAGGGTTTTCAATAGGTGAAGATGGGGGGTGGGGGAATACCTTCTAGAATCTGGACAAAAGCAATGGCATGAGTAAAGGCCTGATGGTGGAAAGGCTATATATATTTTGGCAAAACATTTTGTAGCTCATTTAGCAGGTACATGAAAGGACAGGGACGGGAATGAGAGAAAATAAACCTGGAAGAGCAGGATGGGGAAAGTAATTTAATCTGGGGCAAACATGGGCCCCAGGCAGAAAGCAGGCACTCAAACAAAACAGAATGAAATACTGAACAACAAGGCTCTCTAGTATGTGGTGCTCCTGGATTAAGTCCCCATCTTTAAATCCAGAATACAGGGAGAATTTTCAGAGAAGGAAACAGAATTCAAACCTTTTTTTCCTTTTTTCATGGCTTACTTTTTTCTATTTGAAAACCTTAAGTTATCTGAGCTCTATTAGGCTGCCTTTGAGTAGTTTCCTGGTGCAAATACCCAGGATTCAGATGACAGAAAGTACATACCCCATGAGAAATTCTAGTGACAGGACAAAATTTGGCCTCTCTTAGTATCTATTGGATATCTAATCATTGGGACTCAATCAACCCACCCACCTCCCCTGTCAGATAGGTAACACAGACAGTAATGTCAGCCTAGGGCTGTGAATCTTGTTGGAAAGAACTAGATGCCCACTCTCTAAGCTCAAAGTTGAACAAAGTTGGGCTTCAGCCTAGCTGGACTGCTCCAAGGAAAGTCAAACCATGTCCTCAGCCTCTTGTTCACGTCACAAAACCAATGGCCCCTCCTAGGATGAACCTTCTCCTTCTAGTCACTGCACTCCTTAGCTAAGAGACCAAAGGAGAGAGTTTCCTCCAAAAGGTAGCTGACGGTACTACTTGGCTCTGGGGAAGAAAAATCAGGAGATCCTGTGAGGATTATAACTGAAACTTTGGTTTGAAATGAAATTTCTCTCTCTTTCTCTCTCTCTCTCTCACACACACACACACACACACACACACATACACACACAGTCTTCAGGAAACCAGCCTGAAAGGATATAACTTCCCACTGCAGGTAACTGCCTCCTGAGATTCAAGTAGGGGAAGAGGAGGGAATGGAATTATATATGCTTATATGCATGAATATCCAGCTTCATAGTCAGAGGGAGTATGTTAAAGGGTATGATCAAGAAAATTATAAGGTATTCAAATTCTTACGTACTCTGTTGGTCTCCCCAGCCCAAATAGGTCCAGTGACCTAAGAAAACCACAAGTGGTAGCAAAGAAGAAGAGCGATAGAGACAATTTTAGGACAAATTCAAAGAACATTTTCCATCCCACCAATTATTATATACCTTACCTTACTTGAGCCTACCCTACTTGTATTCCATTTATTTTTCATAACATGTAGAGGGCATATGCCTTCTACCAAGCAAAGTACTCTTGCTCTCTGCAATTCACTATATAGAGAATAACAAAAAACTACTGCTTCCGGGGACTTGGGCGCTCAGAGATAGCCACTTTTTTCTGAATTGCCTATAAGTTTTTAAATAAAATCCATTAAAACACAGAAGCTTTGACAGAAGAAAACTGAAAACAATTCCTACTCATTTTTCAAGATTAAAAAATTCAATATTAATTAAATTTAAATCCTATCCCACAGCCGAACTGAATTTGAGGCAACTAATGTGACAAGGAAATCACTAAAAATGGGCCTTTATCCCAAGGAACAAGGAATAATGTGGCTTCATAGTTAAGAATATGGATACAGAAATCAAAGCTAAGTTCTTCTGGCTCTGCCATGTACTAGCTATAAGATCTTGAAAAGGTCATTATAGATGTTTCCTCATCTGTAATTTGAGAATGATAATAATATGAGTCTCATTGGTTTCTGTAAGGATTACAAGAGAAAATCCATGTAAAGTACTTAGCACAGGTCCCCAGAAAATAGTAAGCAATTTGCATTTCTTGTTGTTTTGTGATGTTGCCAGATTTTTGCTTGCCTTATAGGTTCCTAACAAATAGGTAGCAGGAAGATCAGCACACTCCAACAGTTGTAATGCCAGCTGAAGGATCAACAACGTCTGGGTTAAAAAGTCCTCAGAGTTCTGAGGGTGCAGCTACCTTAATTAAATGTTTGCCCTAAGACGCAAAATTCTGGAAGCACTGAATGATTCCAACACAGGCTGGTTTCACTACCTGAGTTAACTCCCAATCCTGGGGAAAGGGGATTACAAATCAGTCACAGGCTGTGTAACTACACAGGGAGAGTTTTCTTCCTATGTACTTACCTTTATCCTACCACCTATGTCTCTTTCTTCTCATGTTAGTTTAGTGTGCAATTTTTAAATTTTTAATAATTTATTTAACTTTCTAACCATGGAGTGGAGGATAAAAATTCTCCTAGGCTATAGTGCAGTTGCCATAGCAACCATTAGAGGGTAATTACCTTGTTTCTTTTTAAAAGAAAACTGAAAAATAAGCACATAGAACTTCAAAATACACCTATCAAGCTAGATGGCTTCAGGCAAGTGACAATGCTGCGTCTCACTGAAACTCTGGGCCCAAAGAGCACTCTCTTTGCATTACACAGCCTCATTCTTGAACGCCCAACAGCACTGCATAGCAGTTTCTTGTACATAGTAGGTGTTCAATAAATATCTTTTGTATGAATAAATCAAACGAATAATCTGATCCCATCTACTGGGTCCATCCCTAAACCATGAACATAACAACAGTTATGCTCTCTAACTAGTTCCCTATTCTCACTTCAGCCTGGTACCATTGTAAGAGAAATAACACCAGTTTAATTAAGCCAAGTTTCCTTCCTCACCCCCAAAAAGCACTAAAACATATCAGTAGTCAGTAGAACAATTACTGTGGATAGTTACGTTTTGCTAGGCATAAGAACCAAGAAAAGGAGGGCGGAAATGTTCCAGGAAAAGAAATTATACATTCAAAGGCCCATTCAGTGAACTGAAAATAGTTCCAGCGTATCTGAATGAGAAGCTGCAGGGTTATGGAAGAACCTGATCAAAGTGAGTCTTAAGTACATGTATGTTTAGAAATTTAGTAATGTTAGGAGTTTGTAATTATCTGGAGGATAATACAGAGCTATCACAGCTTTTAAGCAGGGGAGAGACAGGATCAGATTTGTCATTTTAGAAAGAGAATGGTGGTACAGTGTGGCCACTGGTTGGTACAGTAGGTAGACTGAAGATGTGTCAGGGAGGCTAGTAAGAGGCTACTGCACTGACCTAATGATGGCTTGAACTAGGGAAGTAGCAGAGGGAGCAGAGAAAAGTAGATACATTCATAAGATAAGTTGGAGGTAAGGTCAATATGGTTTGATAAGTAACTGAATGTGGAAAGTGAGGAAAATAAAGCCTAGATAATATTGCCCAGGTTTTAACTTGAGCTACTGGGTGGATATGACATCATTCATTAAAAGAAATACAAAAGAGGGGAAGGTTCAAAGCGGTGATGATGAATTTAATGTTAGATGAATTTATTGGCTTTGTGGTAACTATGAGACATCTCAAATGACTATGTCTGGTAGACAGCTGGATATATGAGAAAAGAGATGTGGAGCAGAAGACTTGGATGTTTTCAGAACACAAGCTCCCATGAGGACAGGAATTTTTCTTCTTTGTTCCTTGCTATATCCTTAGTGCGTAAACAGTGTCTGGTACAAAGCAGAATCTCAACAAATATTTGTAACTGAATAGATAAAAATTAAATAAAAACAGTGAGGTAGAGACTATAGGATAAGAAAAAGATTGTATATAGGAGAAGGGGGGAAGCTATAGAACAGCCACATTTAAAAAGCAGACAGACAAAAAAAAAAAAAAAGAACTGACAATATAGTGTTGGGGAGGCTATGGAGCATCTAGAACTCTCATACGTGGCTGGCAAGAATGCAAAGTGGTAGGCCTGTTTGGAAAATAATCTGGGCATTTCTTATGAAGTTATACACACACCATACAATCCAGCAATCCCCTTCCTATATATTTACCCAAGAGAAATAAAAACATGTTCATACAAAATCCTATATACAAATGTTTACAGTTGCTTAATTCATATTCACTAAAATTTGGAAACAGAAGTATCCTTCAACTGATGAATAGGTAAACAAACCATGGTACATCCATACAGTAGAGTACTACTCAGGAATAAAAAGGAATAAACTAGTGACACACGTAGATGAGTCCCAAATGCATTATGATAAGTGAAACAAGCCAGACTCAAAGCTACATGCTATATAATTCCACTTATATGACTTTCTGGAAAAGGCAAAACTTAGGGACAGAAAACAGATTAGTGGTTGTCACAGGCCAAGAATGGGAGAGGTTGACTACAAAGTGTTTAAGGGAATTTTTAGGGTTGATGGAGCTACTTTATATCTTGAGTGTGGTTACGGTTACATGACTGTATGTGTTTGACAAAATTCATAGGACTGTACACTAAAAGGGAGAATTTTACTATATGTAAATTATACATTAATAAATCTGACTTTTAAAAAAAGGAAGAGTCCACAAAGGAGTCTGCAAAGAAGCTGGAGAGGAAGAAAACCATGGCATTGTTGTCCCTGGAGTCAGGAAAACAAGGTTTCAAGGAAGGAGTGAGTGGTTAACAAGTAGCAGTGCTACAGAGCAGTCAAAATAAAACTGAGAAAGTCCTACTGAATTTAGAAACAAAAAAGTTACGCATCATTTTTATGACAAATTTTAATGAATGAAAGCTAGAGCAGAGTCTGTTCAGAAGCAAATGGAAGTACACGCAGTGGAAAATGGAGACATCAAGACATTCTACAATTCATGCAGTAAAACGTTCAACGTAAGCAAGGTGGAGGGTATTACTTATCACAGGACATCAAAAAGGTAGTGAGCAGAGAAAAGATACTGGCCAAACGAGCTGCAGAAAAACCTCCAAGTACATTAAGAGCATATTAGAAAACCAGTAACATTCTCAAACTGGGCATTCACACATATCAAATGAGTGTCAAACTGGAAATTTTAATGAACAGGCTAATGTTTCCTACCTCCCTGGAGCTTCAAACCTCTTCAAGCTCACATACTTAACAAATGAATAACCAATTATCCTCTAGTTCAGTGTCACCTTATGCTGAGAAAGGCTGTCTAGAAAACTAGAGCCTCTACTGGCAATGACATTTTATTTACAATGTTATCAGCTCTCTTCAGATATATTAGCATACCAAGTATACGACAAGTCCAAAACCAAGGAACTCTGGATACTTCAAAACTATTCCTAAAATTCCTCTCTACTTTATCTCCCGTGTCCAATCTGTCAACAAGCTTAGTAATTAAGTCTATTTAAGTCTCCTTCCTACTGTCCCTTCCTCATAGGTTTTACTCTCCTTATCAAAGAACTTATTACCTCATGCCTGAATTATTACAGATTTTTGATTGGACTTAAGACCTTCTAATCTCTGTCCCATTCAATCTACTTAGCAGACTGCAACAAGACGAATTTTCCTAAATCCAGCTTCTAATCACATCATTACCATTTTAACAACTTACAACTCTTTATAAAGGAGTATATTTATCTCCCTGGCTTTCAAACCCTTCTATAATCTGATATCAAATAAATATCAAACCTCACTGTTAACCAGTCCCGCAAAACAAAGTTTTTGTTATGACAAACAGATTGTCATAGTTCCTATGCTTGCCATACTCAGGAGATGGAGAGATGAATAAGCCCAATTTCTCCTATCTGTCCCCCAACTTCTGAAGCTGGAATATCCTTCACTTCTATTCCTTCTTGGTGTAATGGAAATGGTTTGAGCTTTGGAACCAAATAAACCTAAATTCAAAGCCATCTCTTACTAGCTGTGTAATCTTAGGCTGGTTAACTTCTCTACACTTCTCTTCGTCATCTATAAAGAGTGAAGAGTAATACCACTTACCTCTCAGATTTGCATAAGCATTGAAAAATCACAGTATTTAATTACCATGTTCTAGACAAATGGTAATTACTCAATAAATATTCCCTATCCTCCCTTATATAATTGGAATTCATTCGAAAGTTCCACTTAAACAACTCTCCTTAAACAATGAGCAACGACTCTAGTACAGTGTCTCTATTAACAATCAAAATAAGAACCATCCGTCTCTTTCTTAAAAGCTAAACATACACCAACCCATATGATCCAGCCGTTCCACTCCTAGGTATTTAACCAAGAGAAGTGAAAACACATGATCATGTGAATGTTCATATTAATTATAATAACTGGAAAAAACCCAAATGCCTATCAACAAGTGAATGGATAAACAAAACGTGGTATACCCATATAATAGAACACTACTCAATAAAAAGAAACAAATTACTGATACACTCAACAAAATGGAAGAATCTCAAATCCTTCTGCTGAGTGAAGGAAGCTAGACACAAAGGACTGCATGGTGTATGTTTCTATTTTATATAAAACTCTAGGAAACAAAATTTAATCTATAGTGATAGAAAGCCTATCAGTGGTTGCCTGAAGCCAGGGGTTGGGAGAAGGATGAATGCAAAGAGCATAAGGAAATGTTTAGAGGTAATGGAAATGTTCTGTATTTTGATCATGGTGGTAGTTTCACTGGTATATACATCTATCAAAACCAATCAAAATGTACACTTCAAATGGGTGAATCTTTTGCATGTATATTATATCTCAACAAAGTTGATTTTTTAAAAACACCTGCCTTAGAATTTGATTCATTTTGTTGCTCGCCTTCGTCCTATGCATCCCATCCCTAGCCTAGGTTGTAAGTTCCCTGAGTGGAAGATCCAATCTTATACTCCCTTTATGGTCCTTCCAATGCTCGGCACAGAAATCCTATACTTGAAGAAGTTAACAACTGAATAAAAGCAGGTTCTTCTTAATCTTAGAAAGCAGTGTCTTTAAATTTTAAGAAGAATTACTTGAGCCTCTTGTTTAAAATGTAGATTCCTAGACCATACTCCCATAGATTCTAATCCAAAATGCCTGGAGTGGCTTGGACATCTACATTTGTTGTTGTTGTGTCTGCCTTTTCAATAAGCAACTAATGCCAAATCATTCTTGAATTACATTTTGAAAAACACAGCTACAGGATTTGCTATATGAAAAAAGCCAGTCTCTCAAACAGAAGCACAGTGCTCCTGCGCTGACGGAAGGAGGGGACAGCCAGATGAGCTATCCTACTGAGCTTGGAGACCAGCTCACTGCGATCATACAGGGAAATGAAACAATTCTAGCAGGTCCAGGATCCAATTAAAAATGAATCCTCTTTCCAGTAAGGCAAAGGTTCTGCACTTATCCCTGTTGACTAGGCTACAGCAACACAGGCTTCTGCCTATTTCATCCTGTTTCTAGTGGAAAACGTAAGAAATCAGAAATAGTTACATTAAAAAAATAAGGTCCATAAGTATCAAACAAAACACCCCCAAACAACTATTACATCACCAATTAATAGTCCAGTGATGGTCAATTTTTCTATGACAATGAAATGACAGGAGATTTGAGCCCTAGACTTGAAGTGAACAGCCATCTGTCTAGAATAGCAGTGACAGGACTCACCTATCAATTACTAAATTGTAGTAATTACCAGGTAGCTCACAAAGGACAATAAAGTCAAACATTAGAAATTATTCCCTTCCTTTTTCGAGACAGTAGATTTCTTCCCATTGAAAACAGTAAAGAACCTATAATTAAGAAAAGTACTTCAAACCTGACATAGGGAAATAACAAAAAGAAACTATTGACCAAACTTCCTTGTGAATATAGATACAAAAATCCAAAATAAAATGGAAGCAAATCAAACATAGCATTACATCAAAAGAATACTTTAAAAAAATACTTTTACCATAATCAAGTAAATTAAAGGAAGGCAAAATGATTTATTAATAGAAATTGATTAATGCATTCATCGCTGTTTGTAAGTCAAAGGAAAATACCCATGAATAACTAGGTAAGTACTATTAAGGCATTTTGAAATGTTCAACGTCCATTCATTTTTAATATGAAAGCTCTACTGAGGTATAAAATGCAGAAAAGTACACAAATGATAAGCGTGCTGCTCAATGAATATGTGAACACACTCAAGTAACCAGCACGCAGATCAAGAAACAGTATTACAGCACCCCCAGCAGACCTCCTGCTACCCTTTTTCAGCCAACTTGTTACTTCCCTCACTTCCTCCAAGTCTACTCAAAAGTCATCTCACTGTAGCTTGTATACTAACCACCTTATTTAAAATTATAATTCAATTTCAGTTCTAGCATTCCCAATTGCTTTTCACCATCTACTCTTTTATTGGTCCACTCTCTAACATCCTGTATAATTATTATGTTTACTGTCTACCTCCTGCCACCCAGGATCTTTGTCTTTTTGCTTCCTGATATATCCTAAGCACCTAAAACAAAAGCTGGAATGTGCCCAAAATTCTCTGTAGAAGAAAAGGACTCAGCGATACAGGGACACGGGGAGGGGAGGGTGAAAGGGCAGTATGGCTGGATGTGAGAAAAGGAGTATCAACACCAGGAATATAAACAGGTACAATCTTTCTAGTGTATAATTTGGCAATATCTAACAAAATTTTAAATGTGCATATTCCTTAACTCAGTAATTCCACTTAACAGAAATGCATTAATTCAACTAATTTTACTGAGCAAAGTTACTGGGGATACACAGATAAGCATTTTCCCTACTCATGAAATTTATGGTCTAGAGAAGAAAATAAATATTAATCAAATAATCATACATACCGAGTAAGTGATGTAGGAAAGGTAAATACATAGAGGTACTAAAAGAATATATAATATGGGAGGGGGTATCCATTTGCACATTTACAAAATCGAGGAAGTTATTATCATAAAGTCGGAATAGTAGTTATTTTTACAGAGGAGGAGACTGTGATTGGGAAAAGGCATGTGGAGGGCTTTCTGGGGTGCCTGGCAAAGGTCTATTTTTTGCCTCATATTAACTCATTAAAATAAACATTTGTTTTATGAGGTTTATATATTTATATATAAATATTTATATATATTCATTCTACAATTAGATTTTTTTAATGCATCAAGCAAACTGCTCACATCACTACAACCACCACCATCTGGTTGCTTCATTCTCCTGCATAAAGCCTTCAAAGGTTCCCCATTGTCTTCAAGATAAAATACAAACAGCTTGCTATGGCACTCAAACCCTTCCTGACATGAGCACTCTGTGCCTGTCTAGTCTCATCTCTAACCCTTTCCCCACTCTTATCTCCTGCCTTCAAGCCATCCAGAATTCAACATACTTAAGTTATGCTTTTTCATCTTAGTGTCCTAGTACCATGAACTCTTTTCTCCTTTCCTTGACTGACTCCGACTCATCTTTTAAAGCTCAGTTTATTTTGGAGCTTTGCAGGGAGGGGAGAATGGATAGGTAGAGCACAGGAGAATTCTAGGTTAATGAAACTATTCTATATGATACTATTGGGATGGATATGTGTCATTATGTATTCATCAAAATCCATACAATATGTAGGGATGTAATGCACAACATGATAAATATAATTAACACCACTGTATGTTATATATGAAAGCTGTTAAGAGTAAATCCTAAGTTCTCGTCACAAAAATTTTTTTCTTTTATTTTGTATTTATACAAAATGATGGACATTCACGAAACTTATTGTGATAATCATTTCAGGATGTATGTAAGTCAAATCATTACACTGTGCACCTTAAACTTATACAGTGCTGTATGTCAATTATATCTTAATAAAACTGGAAGGAAAAAAGAGAAAAATCCCATAGAATGTATAACACAAAGAGTGAACCATAATGAAACATATGGACTTTGATTTTAAACTTTTTTTTTCAATTTAGATATCATTTTCTCTAGGAAGCTATTCCTAACCATCCCAAATTTGGATTAAGTTTTCTTCCTCTATATTCCTCTACCATTTACTTATCACATGGTACTAGCTACATGTTTCTTCCTCTCTGGACTTGAGCTCCTTAAGATCAAGCACTTTTAATCTCTATACCCCCAGTGCCTAGCATGATTCTTGGCATGAGGAAGAGATGTCCAATAACTGTTTGTGTAATGAACAAGTCTATCAATTGTTCATGTCTATCATAATTTTGTCAATCATATTTTATCAATCAAATTCATTTCTTACCACGTTGTACCAATAAAATCTATAATAAGAAGCCATAAGATGACCATGCTTTTATGGGAATAACAGTCACTCATATATTTATCTAACTATCTATATATATACACACAACACACACTATGCCCAGATTAGGTACTTAAATGTTGTAATCAAATAAAACTTTGATACATTAACCTGACATTTTTAACATGCATAATTGTGTAACATAGTAATTGAACAGAAATGATAATGAGTTGATGTAATGACTGCAATTAGCCACATCAAATTCTTTCTGGAAGATGGCAGGATAGAAGTAAATAAATAAGTGAGTCAGAAGACTACAATTAACATTATTTTTAACAGCCAAACCATATTGTTATAGTCTCTCTTTTCTTTGTTAGTTTGCCAGCACCTATAATTAGCATCAGTATCAACTGCTCCCACCAATACCACATGTACAATGTATAACTCATCACCCACTCTTAACTGACAGAAGTCCTAGACCCACTGCACTGCCCTACTACTAAAATAAGACTCCCTACACTCTAAGGAGGCCGTAACTAGTATATTTTCCTGTCTGAGAGTCCGAGTCCTGGACGAAACATACCAGAAGATATGGATTACTACTTTACTCCCACTACCCAGGAAAGAGTAGTTCCAGTCAGGAAGAAGTTCCTTGGCCAGGAGTGAGAGAGTGGAGTGGATTACCTTTTGAATTCTCCTTTCATACTTTTCATTTATCCTACTATGAATATCTTTCTTTTCAACCGGTACATTCTGATTAGCTTCTTCAAAAGTCATTTCTAAACTCATCTCTCTGGAAAGCCTTCCTGAACAAACTACATGCCATTCTTAACCATTTGCTTCTTTGCCTCCTTAACACTTCCCTCTCTATTTCCAAGGTATTACTACTGAAAACAAACTGAAAGGAATTGTCCAAAATTTTAAAATATGAGCAGAAACACAAGTTGATAAACCAGAGAAGGAAATTTGGACAGGACACCAAACAAAGAGGAGGGCCCAGTTATCAAGAGACAAAATAGGAAGTCAGGAAATAAAAGGCCCAAGACGGTAGAGGAAGAAAAGACAGGCTAGGCTAAGCAGGCAAGGAGGAAGAAGATTCTGAGTGAATCACGGCACAGGAACAGTTGCTTGTGGCTCTCTGCAACAAGATTAGTAGGAAGGCTGGTTATAACTAAAGGCCAGGGAGGAGAAAGCACTCTCATACTTTGCTAGTGGGGGTGAAAATAGTACAGCTTCTAGAGAGGACAATTTTGTAGTAGCTTCCAAAATGTTAAATGCATTGTTAAATGTAAAATGCCTTGACCCAGTAATCTCACTACTAGCTATTCATCCAATATGTATACATGTATGAAATCATATATGTGAAATGAGATCAACTGCAAGCACTGTACCAGCATATATTGGAAGCAACTTAAATGTCTGTTAATGGCAATTCCAATCCTAAGTATATACCCAATAGAATTGTAAACAGGCATTCAAACAAATACTTGCACATAATTATTCACAGCAGCACTATTCACAATATCCAAAAGTTGGGGTAAAAAACAAATGTCCATCCACTATGAATGGAAAAACAAAAGGTGGTATATCCATACAATGGAATATTCAGTCATTAAAGGAATAAAGAACTGATATGTGTTACAATCTGGAAGAATCTTAAAAACATGCTAACTGAAGAAGCCAGTCACAACAGGTCACGTACTTATGATTCCATTTACATAAAATATCCAGAATAGGTAAATCCATAGAGACAGAAAGTAGATTAGTGATTGCCCAGGACATGGCATTAAGCAGGAACAAAGAGTGACTGCTTAAAACCCACAGGGCTCCTTTAGGGGTGATGAAAACGTTTTGGATTCACATACAGGTGAGAGCCCCACAGCGTTGAGAATGTACTAAATGTCACTGAATTATACACTTTAAAATGGTTAATATTATGTGAATGAATTTCATCTTGATTTCTAAAATGTCCATGTTAATAGGGACTGGATCCCCATGTAGTATATATCATACATTGTTAAGTGAAAAAAAGCAAGGCATGTAACATGGTGCAAAGCATACTACCATTTGTGAGGGTGGTAAGTATATGTAAATACTTACGTATATATACAGTAAATGGCAATAGTGGTTGCTTCCGGGCAGAAACTGAATGGCTAAAGGATAGGGCAGTGAAAAAAAACTGTGCCTCATAGCATGCACTGTATCTTTTGATATAAAAGTGAACCTTATGCATGTGGTTCTTTGGAAAAAAAATAATAAAGTGGGACAGGAGGAATTAGCCCTAGGTTTGAGGTAATCAAGAATCAGTTCTCTAGGGAACACCAGAATGATTAGGATGCTTTAACAAGAGCCAGAATAGGAGACTCAGATAAAAGTGGTAAATAGTGGAAGAAAAATGGCGAAGAATGAATATGCACTAGACCTCTGTCTTCTGGGATCTGAGAAATGAGAAGGGGTAAAGAGGAAAGTGATGAGGTGGGAGAATCTGCAGGATAGAGGCCAGCTGGCCATGCAATCCTACTTTCCTTCAGTGCATGTAGTCCTTGATAAATAAGTGAAAGTAATCAGTGACATAAGGCTTGCTCTTCTGCTTCCACTGTTCACAGAAATAGGTCTTTAGTCAGAGCCACAAAAAGTTTAAGTGGCACAAAACTTTCAATCCTACAGCAGATTTAAAAGGAGAGAGGATGCTATGTGACAAGGACACTAGGTATCTGAAATAAAAGAAAAGGCTCCCAAAAGAGTGAATCTGCCAAACTGGGCCAGCTGTGAATATCTTCACTCTTTGAAGAAAACTGTGTACAGCAGAGGGACTCAGTTCCTTCTGCAGATTAGCAAGTACAACTTTGACATCACTCTACTCCCTCCAAGCCAATATGCTCAGCATATAATTTGGCATTTTTAAAATCCTTTCCCCATACTTTGCATTTATCCTACCACGAACAAGCTTTCCTTTCAATCAGTACATCTCAATTAGCTCCTTAAAAGTCATCTCTAAACTCATCTCCTTGGAAAGCCTTTTTGAACACACTTATGCCATTCTTTACTATTTGCTTATTCCGTGCCACCTCAGCACTATACTCTCTCTTTCCAGGTTATTACTATGCACCCGCTGAAGGTCATTAGTTAAATAACACTCAAGGTGCTACATTTGTGTATTTGTCCTCTTCTCACCTGTGTCTAGTTTATGAGCCAGGTCTCCCGATTTTTCCCCCCTCCCATTAATTCTTCCTTGGACCCCACAAATATACTCTCTGGTCTATGTATCTACTCAGTAAGAACAAGAATACTCCAAGAAAATAGAGAAGCCTTTAGGAAGGAAGAAACAAAAAGATGTGATGGATAAACGTGTACTTAGGAGCTTTGGACTTCTTTTCTGTAAAGCTTGTCTGGAGTCTCAAAGCTTCACAAGAGAAATTAAGGAAAATATGACAATTCTCTTTCTGTCTGGCATCTGCTAAAAAGTCTTCATTTCTACTAAGGATAAACATGAGCACTCTCATGCTTATAAATTACCTTACAATATAGCTGACAAAGCTTTAGCTATTGTCGACCTCACATCTCAGTTACCAGAATATGAGTGTAGCAGCCTTAAATACAGAAGGATCCTAGGAATCTACAAGCTCTGGAGAAAATAAATTTCCAACCCTCCAAAAAAAGAATGCTATCATCCAGCAAATACTACAAATTACACTCTTTTTCAATAATAACTGTTTTCCTTTTTTTTCCTCAGAAAGGCCAAATTGTTTTTCCCTAAAATCCAGGCAGGATGAAGTCTCTCAGACACAAACAACCAGGCTTCATTCCCTGGTATCTAACACATCAGAGAGTGAGACTAATAGCTGTGCAGATTCCAAAAGAAACAGAAGACCATGTCCCTACCTCCTGCAATTCACCAGGCTTGTGGAGAAAAAAAAATCCTGTCACTCAGGGAGCAATGGAAAGTCTAAGAAAGTTTAGAGTACATTACTAAACCCTATTAGAAAATAATGGGTGATGGGCTTATGGGTAGTAGTTCCATTATTATGCTCCAAAACTTATATATATTACATGTATTCTTTCACATATTCAAATAATGCATAATTAAAATTTTAATTTTAAAAAAATTAAAATGTTGGAAGAGTACACACTAAACTGTGAAAAGTAGTTATCTCATAGTAGATTGGACAGGGGGTATTACAGAGAAATTTTTCATTTTCTCTATTATACATCTATGAATCATTTTAAGATTTTTGTAGTGAAAATGTGTTTCTCTTTTTTTAAGTTTAAAATAAAAGGCACTGATTTAGTATGCTGGAAAAAAATTCTTCACAACACCATGCAAAGTGACTACCAAGAATTCAAACTCAGTGAGGAAACTAACACATTCTGTGAAAATAAACTGCAGGAAGTTCTTAACCCAGTAACAAATGTGTGAAAGTCATTCTAGGAGGGTGAATGAGGACAGAGGAAATATTCCTATTGTATTCAAGGCCAGGATTTCAGGGAAACAGACTTTTGCCCTGGAAAGCAACCCAGAAGGTAAGCCATCTACTTCCCTATGGTTTCAATAAATTCTTAAAACATAGTAAGAATCCAAAAGGGTCACTGATCAAGAAGTATTCAAATCTCAAATATAGTCAGCTATGAAAATTTTATTGTAGTAAATGGTACGTAAGACCAATTCAAAGGATGGAAAGAATAATCAAAAGATATCTCTCATGTATATATGTATGTTTAGACAAGTGTAAAACCTCTCAAATGACTCATAAGAAACTGCTAATGACGACTGTGAGGAGAGGGTCCAAACGGCTGGGTATGGGAATGGGAGGGACACCTTTTTCTGTATTCCTTTTAACATTAAAATTTTTGGTACCAGTATACATATTATCTATTCAATGAATGAATTAATTTTAAAATAAAAAGGCAGGGACTTCCCTGGTGGCGCAGTGGTTAAGAATCCGCTTGACAATGCAGGAGACAGGGTTTGATTCCTGGTCCAGGAAGATCCCACATGCCACGGAGCAACTAAGCCCATGTGCCACAACTACTGAGCCTGCACTCTAGAGCCCGCAAGCCACAGCTGCTGAAGCCTGCGCACCTAGAGCCCACACTCTGCAACAAGAGAAGCCACCGTGGCATGTACATATATACACTACCAAATGTAAAACCGACAGCTAGTGGGAAGCAGCTGCATAGCACAGGGAGATCAGCTCAGTGCTTTGTGACCACCTAGAGGGGTGGGATAGGGAAGGTGGCAGGGAGGGAGACGCAAGAGAGAAGGGATATGGGGATATATGTATATGTACAGCTGATTCACTTAGTTATAAAGCAGAAACTAACACACCATTGTGAAGCAATTATACTCCAATAAAGATGTAAAAAAAATTTTTTTTAATTAAAAAAAAAGAGAAGCCACCGCAATGAGAAGCCTGCGCACCTCAAGGAAAAGTAGCCCCTGCATGCCACAACTAGAGAAAGCCCACGCAGAGGAACAAAGACCCAACACAGACAAAAAATAAATTTTAATTAATTAATTAATTAGTTTAAAAAATAAAAAGGCAGTAGCCAATGTGTTTCTGAACAGCAAAATATTGGGTTGGCCAAAAACTCCTTTGGTTTATAAGTAAAAATAAAAGATAAAGTTTTCATTTTCACAAAGAACTTTATTGAACAACATATTCACCCTTTTATTCCACTACCTTCTGCCATTTTTCAGGCAACCTTATAATTCCATCTTCCCAAAACTTTTTATCTTTTTGAGCAAAGAACTGTTCTAGGTGCCTTTTACAATCTTCCAGGGAATTGAAATTTTTTCCATTAAGAGAATTTTGTAAAGACTGAAGTAAATGGAAATCCAAAGGTGCAATGTCTGGTGAATATGGTGGATGAATCAGAAATTCCCAGCCAAGCTGTAACAGTTTTTGCCTGATCATCAAAGAACCATGTGGTCTTGCGACGTCCTGATGGAAGATTATGTGTTTTCTGTTGACTAGTTCTGGACACTTTTTGTCCTTGAAAGTGCTGCTTTCAGTTGGTCTAATTGGGAGCAGTACCTGCTGGAATTAATTGTTTGGTTTTCTGGAAGGAGCTCATAATAGAAGACTCCCTTCCAATCCCACCATATATACAACATCACCTTCTTTGGATGAAGACCAGCCTTTGGTGTGGTTGGTGGTGGTTCATTTCTCTTGCCCCACAATCTCTTCTGTTCCATATTATTGTACAGTATCCACTTTTCATCAACCATCACAATTTGTTTTAAAAACAGAACGTTTTCATTACATTTAAGTAGAGATTTGCATGTGGAAATATGGTCAGGAAGGTTTTTTTCGCTTAACTTATGTAGAACCCAAATATCCAAGTGATTAACATAATCAAGCCGGTGCAAATGATTTTCAGCGCTTGATTTGGATATTTTGAGTGTGTCCACTATCACCCACGTGGCATAACACTGATTGTTGTCAATTAATGTCTCGATTTGATCGCTATCAACTTCAACTGGTCTACCTGACTATGGAGCACTGTCCAGAGAGAAATCTCAAGCATGAAACTTCGCAAACCACTTTTGGCAGGTTTGATCAGTCACAGCACCTCTCTCCCGTTGTGGAGCACAGGCTCCGGACGCACAGGCTCAGCGACCATGGCTCACGGGCCCAGCCACTCCGCGGCATGTGGGATCTTCCCGGACCGGGGTACGAACCTGTGTCCCCTGCATCGGCAGGCGGACTCTCAACCACTGCGCCACAAGGGAAGCCCCAATTTTGATGTTTTTTTAAAAATGCACGCTGATATGACAGCTGTCACAATACTATCTAATAAAATTGTTTTGAAAGAAGTTAAAGACAGCTAAGCACTACTAGAGCCATCTTATGGAAAAACACCAAATGAACTTTTTGGCTAACCCAATAGGTCCCATGAGATTTTTGCCATCAAGGGGTTGTACAGTGGCAAGAACATGGACCTTAGAGTCAAACGGAAGTTTTAACCCCAGTTCACCCACTTCCTAGAAATAAGTGATGCAGAAAAAGATAACTGGTTGCGAGATCTGAAATAAATCTCTCCGTGCTGCTCTTCCCAATACCATGTAAAGTGGCTACCAAGAATTCATAACTAACAAGGAAACCAATATATTCTGCAACTTTTAATCACAGCTGACCTGAGAAAGCAGAATTTTAACCTAGAGGGCAATAAACAGAACCCTCAAAATCCATGATATATATTGAAATTCACATTATGACAAAAATGACTGTGAAAGTTACAGAGTTAAAACATTTCTTTTATGAGGTAACACTGCAATGGATAGAGCTAAAGGTCAGCTGGTGTAGGGACTAAACAGCCCACTTATAAAGCCTTGAACTTATGAATAGCATAAGTATTATATTATGGTTTTGAGGAGTGGATAAATTTGTATTTAAATGCAGGGTGGCAGTGTCCCAGAGGAGACTGAGGTACAGGATTGAGTTTAATAATTTCTCCGGTCTCCCAGGACTATCTTGGGCACCTATACCCCAATTTCAGTGCAGGGCATTGTTTAGAAAGTTAATAGAAATCCTAACAACTCAATATCAGAAAAACAAACAACTTGATTTAAAAATGGGCAGACATTTTTCCAGAGAAGACATACAGATGGCCAACAGGCACATGAAAAGATGCTCAACATCACTAATCATCAGGAAAATGCAAATCAAAACCACAGTGAGACACCATCTCACACCTGTCATAATGGCTACTATCAAAAAGATAAGAAACAAGTGTTGGTGAGAATGTGGAAAAAAGAGAACCATCGTGCACTGTTGGTGGGAATGTAAATTGGTGCAGTCACCATGGAAAACAGTTCCCAAAAAAATCTAAAAAGAGAACTACAAATGTTCCCCAAAAATCTAAAAATAGAACTACCAAATATCTAACAACTCCACTTCTGGGTATTTATCCAAAGAAAACAAAAACACTAATTCACCATGTTTAGGGCAGCATTATTTACAATTGCCAAAATATGGAAGCAACCTAAGTGTCCATTGACAAATGGTGAAAGAAGATGTGGGGGGTATGTATGTATATACACATATATATGGTGTGTATATATTTACACACATACATGCACACAATGGAACATTACTCAGCCATTAAAAAGAATGAAATCTAGCCATTTGCAGAAATGCAGGTGGACCTGAAGGGCATAATGCTAAGTGAAGTAAGTCAGACAAAGAAAAACAAATACCATATGATTTCACTTATATGTGGAATCTAAAAAACAAAACAAATGAACAAGCAAAAACAAAAACAGACTCATAGATACAGACAACAATCTGGTTGTTGCCAGAGGGGAAGAGGGTAGGGAGATAGATGAAATAGGTGAAGGGGATTAAGAGGTACAAAATTCCAGCTATAAGATAAGTAAGTCACAGGGATGTAACACACAGCATAGGGAATATAGTCAATAATATTATAACAACTTTGTATGGTGACAGATGGTAACTAGATTTATTGTGGTCATCATTTCATAATGTATAAAAATACTGAATCAGGCTTCCCTGGTGGTGCAGTGGTTGAGAGTCCGCCTGCTGATGCAGGGGACACGGGTTCGTGCCCCGGTCCGGGAAGATCCCACATGCCGCGGAGCGGCTGGGCCTGTGAGCCATGGCCGCTGAGCCTGCGCGTCCGGAGCCTGTGCTCCGCAATGGGAGAGGCCACAACAGTGAGAGGCCCACGTACCGCAAAAAAAAAAAAAAAAAAAACCAACCAAACAAACAAAAAATACTGAATCACTATGTTATACACCTGAAACTAATATAATATTGTACGTTAATTATAATTCAATAAATAAAATAAAAATTTTAATAATTAAAAAAAGAAGTTCTAGCAGACCATGCTAATGTCTTTTTTTATTTATTTTTATTGGAGTATAGTTGCTTTATAATGTTTTAGTTTCTACTGCACAGCAAAGTGATCAGCTATAGATATACATATATCCCCCCTCTTTTTTGGGTTTCCTTCCCATTTAGGTCATCACAGAGCATTGAGTAGAGTTCCCTGAACTATAGGTAGGTTCTCATTAGTTATTTATTTTATACATAGTATCAGTAGTGTATATATGTCGATCCCAATATGTCGATCCCAATCTCCCAATTCATCCTACCCACCCCCCTTGGTATCCATACATTTGTTTATCCATACGTTTGTTCTCTCTGTGCCTCTATTTCTGCTTTGCAAATAAGATCATCTATACCAGTGGTCCCCAACCTTTTTGGCACCAGGGACTGGTTTTGTGGAAGACAATTTTTCCACAGACCGGTGGGGGGATGATGGTTTGGGGATGATTCAAGCGCATTACATTTCTTGTGCACTTTATTTCTGTTATTATTACATTGTAATATATAATGAAGTAATTATACAACTCACCATAATGCAGAATCAGTGGGAGCCCTGAGCTTGTCTTCACTTGCCACTCACTGATAGGGTTTTGATATGAGTCTGCAAGCAATTGATTTATCATGGTCTCTGTGCAGTCAAACCTCTCTGCTAAAGATAATCTGTATTTGCAGCCGCTCCCCAGCACTAACATCACTGCCTCAGCTCCACCAGATCATCAGGCATTAGATTCTCATAAGGAGCGGGCAACCTAGATCCCTCACGTGTGCAGTTCACAGCAGGGTTTGAGCTCCTATGAGACTCTAATGCTGCCACTGATCTGACAGGAGGCGGAGCTCAGGCAGTAATGTGAGCGATGGGGAGTGGCTATAAATACAGGTGAAGCTTCGCTTGCTCGCCCGCTGCTCACCTCCTGCTGTGCAGCCCAGTTCCTAACTGGTCCGTGGCCCAGGGGTTGGGGCCTCAACTAGATAAAGCTCATGCTAATGTCTTGAAGGGGCCTGCCATGGAACAGCAACATGACACTGCAAAAGGATATAGAGGATAGGCTGGGTTCTGTCCCTTCAAAAGTTATGGTAAGGGATTCTTTATTCCTTCAAGAAAGATTTACCTACTACATGCTCTTGAAAGCTAATACTAGTTGTGACTGTGAGGTCACTAAGTTCTCTAACAGATGGATCTCTTGATAGGCAGGGGCTATCAGCATGGTGGCTACTGTCATCTGGAAAATAAGTAATACAGAAAACAAATTGTTAAAAGAACAGACCACAGGATCTGGTACCAGCCAAGCTTCCTTTTTATCTGGAGCTGTGCAAGATAGTTAGGTCTGATGGTCAGAAGTGTCACGTCCTCTCAAGCTGATAAAGTTGGTAAAGTGCTAGAGTGACAGATAGTCACATAGTTTGCTGTACATGATCATGCCTTGACACAGTGAGTATTCGTCAATTGGGTCCACTCCTTGTGGCATGGACCCACCAGAAAGAGGTGGACAAAATTTCATGTTCTGGGCTTCCCTGGTGGCGCAGTGGTTAAGAATCCAACTGCCAATGCAGGGGACACGGGTTCGAGCCCTGGTCTGGGAAGATCCCACATGCCGTGGAGCAACTAAGCCCATGCACCACAACTACTGAGCTTGTACTCTAGAGCCCGTGCTCTGCAACAAGAGAAACCAAGATAATGAGAAGCCTGCACATCACAACGAAGAGTAGCCCCTGCTTGCCTCAACTAGATAAAGCTCATGCACAGCAACGAAGACCCAACACAGCCAAAAATAAAAAACAAATAAATTAATTTTTAAAAATTTTCATGTTCTGCTAGAGTTCACCATCACCTGACTAGGAAAACAAGTCCTGTTCCTCATCGAGCGGCAACTAGAATACCCCACAAGTAAATCTAGTCTTGTTTGAGGTAGGTAGAGAAATGGAACTAATAGCAGCATTGGCTGTACCTGCCCGGAGTTTTGTATTTGGTTGATTCTAGCAGGGGAATTACACCATCATCTGTAGAGCAGGCAGTAATCTAATCTTTCAGGTGAGGAATATCTGGTATACATATAGAATGGCCTATTTCTCTGCCTCCCCAAACAGGTAGAATATTAAAAATAAGACAAGTCATAGCATGGCAGTGGACAGTTTCAGATGGAGACCAAGAATAATAAGACATAAGAGGAATATTTGAGTGTAGTGCAGACTAGGGATACAGCATGTCAGGCCTGATGGATTAAGAGTAGTGGGAAGCACTAACACCTCATGCTTCCTAAGGATCAGTAATATCAGCACGATGGATCACCAGGAAATATAACACTAAGAGTTGAAAAGGAAAAAAGGGCAAGACATTTTACATAAACATGTCTCTTCTGGGCATGTTTGTGAAAGAAATCCTTTTGAAGTTAGTGGTGGTCAAATAAGATATCATAACAAGGTAGGCAAACTGTATTACTGACAATGCTTCTGAATGGTCACTGTTATTCATGCATGTGACTAACGTCCAACTGTTCTGAACTGATGCATTCTTTAAGAAAAATTTAAAACAGTATGTTGAGTTATGCCCTATTTTACTAATTTAAAAGACTGATTCATACTCAGGAAATTTTGGTTTATGATCTGACACGGCACTATTAATAGGCAATATTGTAACAAAAGCAGTGAAGCAAACCTTTCATAGACAATCGGAGAAATCTCTTTGAAACATCAATGATGGACTGTATCTCAATCAAAATTTCAAGCTTGCTTAAAGGTCATATTACAAATGAAAAAACAGGCCCCAAAGCTTATTTCAGCCACAGTAATTTATTAGGAGAGACCTTAGGGATATTACTAACAGAAGAGACACAACTTTAAGAGCTACTTAGAACTCTCAATGAAGGAATCACTAGTACTGTTGAACTAAAAACTGTGTCAACCTCAACAACCAACCATCATTCAATTAAATCTCAAATCCAAACTGAAAAAGTAAATCTACAATGACCTGCCAATATAGATATTGTCAGGCCTGGGATCATTTTTTAAAATAAATATTTATTAGTTTTTAAATTATCATAAAATAAATGCATTTGGAGAAAATTTAGAAAGTACAAAAAAGTATAAAGAAAAAAAATTTACCCATAATCCTACCACCGAGACCCACTATTAAAAATATTTCCGGGGGCTTCTCTGGTGGCGCAGTGGTTGAGAGCCCGCCTGCCGATGCAGGGGACACGGGTTCGTGCCCCGGTCCGGAAAGATCCCACATACCGCGGAGCGGCTAGGCCCGTGAGCCATGGCCGCTGAGCCTGCGCGTCTGGAGCCTGTGCTCCACAACGGGAGAGGCCACAACAGTAAGAGGCCCGCGTGCCGCAAAAAAAAAAAAAAAATATTTCCTAGGTTTTGTTCCTATGCTTATGAGTATATAATTTATTTTTTAGATAATTGGGATCCTACTACTTAATCAGTTTAGGTTACTCATTTTTAAAAACTTATTCACATAATTGTTTTCTCTATCTTAAAAAATTACTTTAAAATATATTATTCCGTTATATGGAAATGCCACAATTACCCATTCCTCCATTAATTTTGCAATTTTTCTCCATTATAATTAAAACCTATACATAAATGTCCCTTTGCATCTCAAGTTATTTTCCCTGAATAGTTCCTAGAAGTGAAATTACTGAGTTAGAAAGGTTGTACTAATTTACACACCCTGGCAGAATATGTGAGTACTCATCTCATCAAGTCCTTGCCAGATGTTGATTCACTTTTTTTTGTTTGTTTTTGTGGTACGCGGGCCTCTCCCTGTGTGGCCTCTCCCGTTGCGGAGCACAGGCTCCGGACACGCAGGCTCAGTGGCCATGGCTCACGGGCCTAGCCGCTCCACGGTATGTGGGATCTTCCTGGACCGGGGCACGAACCCGTGTCCCCTGCATCGGCAGGCAGACTCTCAACCACTGAGCCACCAGGGAAGCCCCTGATTCACTTTTGATTCATTTCTCAATTGCAGCCAGTGATACTGTCACTGATAATACAGTGGGTGGGCAAAGCAGACGTATAAAAATTGAATATAGCAGGAAGTTGTAGAACTTAGTAGTCATAAGACTATTTGGTGTGGCAACACAGTGTGCTGCTGCATTCCTTGACAAGACATAGGTATAAATATCCTTACTGAAGATTGAAGTTTGAATACCTTGATTTCTAAATACTGTCCCCCACTAAAAGGAGCCAGGGTTCATTGGAGAAATGCCTTATTCTAGAACTGAGGCAGAGAAAGGACAAGATGAACCTGGAACATCTTATACCAGGAAAGGAAGAAAATGGTCAAAAAAATGACGGGGTCACATCAAAGAACACAGGATCTGATTTTAAAGGGACTCCCATAGGCCAAATTTGGGACAATTTGAGCATCAAAGAGAATGACAGAACTGGATTATAAAACATTGAGTTAAAAAAAGAATTCATGAGTCCACAGTGATAGTCATAAAAAAGGAGGAGAGGGGCTTCCCTGGTGGCGCGGTGGTTGAGAGTCCGCCTGCCGATGCAGGGGACATGGATTCATGCCCCGGTCCGGGAAGATCCCACATGCCGCGGAGCGGCTGGGCCCGTGAGCCATGGCCGCTGAGCCTGTGCGTCCGGAGCCTGTGCTCCGCAATGGGAGAGGCCACAGCAGTGAGAAGCCCGCCTACTGCAAAAAAAAAAAAAAAAGGAGGAGAGGAGAGGAGAGGAGAGGAGGGAAAGCTCTTTACAGAAGATTGACAGCTGTAAAGCAACTATACTCCAATAAAAATTAATTTAAAAATGGTTGAGGGTTTTGAACCCAGAAACAAAAAAAAAGACTGATCGCTACTCGATGTAAAGGCATGATAGAAAACCATCATTTTGTGACCAGCAATGTACTGAATAATAATAAATTTAGGCCATAATCATAATAGATTCTAAAATTAATGGATGAAAGGCTATGAGAAAATAGGTTATACACACACAGTCTCAAAGTATTACCCACCTAACCCCAACAGTTTACTTATTAATTACAAAGGGGAAAAAATACCTTAACACTGGAGAGATCTGGATAACATCATCTGAACTAATAATTAACATAAGCATCACAAATAAAGGGACAAACTGATATCAGCTCTGCAGTAACCAGAACTAATTATGAAGAAACAATCAGACAAATCCAAATTTTAGGAAATTTTAAAAGGCAATTTAACTGGATCCTTGTCAGCTGTCCAGCAGAATGTTTATGTTGATGTAGGAATAAACAACCTTTTGGGAGAGCAGTTGTTGGTGAAGAGAGGTTACACAGTCCCTTCTCCTGTTTCTCCTCTCTGATTCCAAATGAGGAGAAGTTCCAAGACTCACAAAGACTGGGGCTGCTTGCAAGAATGGGAGCCAGACAGGTTGGAGGTCTACTTGGGTGGAAGAATTGCTAATCTGAACCCTGTACCTACCTAAGTAGACAAAAAGAGGACTGGATAGACGAAGCAGAGCTGGGATATAGAGAACAGAATGAAATTGCCTTTGTTTCTCAGAGCAAGAATAAGTGAGCTCCTCAGGAGTCAAATACATTTTGTGGAATGTGGTTGGGCCTAAGCTGTCTTGATATTCCCCCCATTCAAAAAGCCTCTATGGGCTTTCCTGGTGGTGCAGTGGTTAATCCGCCTGCCAATGCAGGGGACACGGGTTCAAGCCCTGGTCCGGGAAGACCCCACGTGCCGCGGAGCAACTAAGCCCATGCGCCACAATTACTGAGCCTGTGCTCTAGAGCCTGCGAGCCACAGCTACTGAGCCAGCATGCTGCAACTACTGAAGCCCACGCGCCTAGAGCCTGTCCTCTGAAAAAAAACAAACAAAAAAAAGCCTCTATGTGATAGGATACCAGCAGCAGCAAAACTAAGTACATCTATTGGTGGAAGAAGTCAATAGTGGATGAAAGAGGCTGAACCAGAGCAATCTCTCACAACCAGGAACTGGACCCTGAAGAGTACTCTGAGGTAACTTCTGGAGAGTCACAAATGTACCTCAATGAGAGAACAAGCATTCACCTACCCAAGAGAGGACAGGAAGAATCAAGCAGTATCAACCAGACAGGCAGCAACAACCTAAAAGAGAGGCTCAAGACCTCTCCTAGGAGGACTGATATTACTGTTCTTAGAAAACAGAAACATCTTCAGAATCTCAATGTATGTCTTACCTATCCATGAAGACTGCTCCAAATACTGACTTGATGTGAGAATAAGACATTGCAGTGAAGTGACTGCTCATGGCATAGGTATGTCTTTGTGTAATATCATTCACTGAAATATCCCAGATGGCCTCTAGTCCTTGGTCTTTAGTACACAGAAAACACCTGAGACCTCTCTTAATCCTGCCCAAGTGGCTTCATTAGAACCAGAGTCTCACTTGCTACTTCTAGAGAGCCCAGGACTCATTCTGCAGCATGTGCGACTTGTTAGAGCATGGGAATCTCAATAGGGACCCATTGGCCTAAAGATAGCATCCAGCCATTCCCTCTTTGGAGTCCTACTGTTCACTAGTAGCACCCAGAAAGTAGACACAAGGTCCCAATGTGTCTACTCTGGTCAACCTTCTCTCCTCTCACTCAAGTCAAGGAAGGCTTCTCTTACTCAGGAATAGGGAGATTATGGTGAATCTCTGCTTCCTCCCATAATAGTTATTCAAAACATTTTGAACATTCCCCTCAAGTCCTAGGCTTTCAGTTACTAAAGCCCCGAAGACCATTTCTTCAGCTCTTGCCTTCCATATCTTTCCCTGAAGTAATGGGAAAAAGAACTAGCAATAACACAGGGGATAAAAAAACCATGTGGAGGGGCTTCCCTGGTGGCGCGGTGGTTGAGGGTCCGCCTGCCGATGTTAAAAAAAAAAAAAAAAAAAAAAAAAAAAAAAACCATGTGGACATAATGTAATATCACCCTATGACATATCTACATATATTACAGTTACCAAAGGAGACTAAAATATCCTAAGATAAAAGTGAATGCGAAGTGTTTTTACTGAATGTTAAATTCACCATCAGAAAGGTTTGGCCCCAAAGAAAACATTGGGAAGAAGCATATAGTTCACCCCAATACTTTTAAAGAATCTCATCATTTTTAAGATGTAATTGGGACCAAAGAAACTTTCATATCAAAGATAAGAGTAAGAGTTTCTTTAGAGCAGTAGCCCAGTGATTTCTGAAAATATTTTGAAGACATGTCACAAGTGAATGCAGAGAACTGACCCTAGCGGAGAAGATAGTGGAGGGACCACCCACATGAAGAAATCTCAGGACTAGGAAGTTATAGGGTCCCATGATATTACAGCTAAAAGAGTCCTAGAGATCATTTAGACCAACTCTCCCATTTTACACATCAGGAAATTGAAATAGACAATGGAAAGACTTCCAAAGTCTCTCAGAGAGACAGCAGCAAACCCACATCTAGAACAAGGATTCAACTATTCCATTACTTTTGTTAATAAACTTTAACTATTAAAAGTAGTACATTGTTAAATATTTAGAAAATATAAGAAATGCAAAAAAGGGGTTTAAAAAGTCATAATCCCACATATCAGAGACAAATTTGGTTAGCATTTTAGTGCTTCTCTTTCTAGGTATTCTCCTAGATTGTATAGATAATTGTATAGATAATTTACAATAAGTATATTAGTCTGCTCAGACTGCCATAACAAAATACCATAGACTAGGTGGCTTAAACAACAGAAATTAATGCTGTCTCTGGAGGCCAAAAAGCCAAAGATCAAGGTTCTAGCAGAGTTCAGTGAGAACGCTCTTCCTAGCTTGCAAATGGCTACCTTCTCGCTGTATCCTCACATGGCAGAGAAAGCATTGTTGTCTCTTCCTCTTTTTAAGAGGGCACCAGCCTTATCAGATTAGGGCTCAACCCTTATGACTTCATTTAACCTAAAACTCCTCTTCACAGGCTCTATCTCCAAATACAATCACACTGGGAGTTAGGGTTTCAACATATGAATTTTAGGGGGACACAATTCAGCCCTAGCATTCTGCCTCTGGCCCCCCAAAATTCATATCCTTATAACATGCAAAATACATTCATTCTATTCCATCAGCCCCGGAAGCCTTAACTCATTCCAGCATCAACTCTAAAGTACAAAAACTCATTTAGATATCAACTAAATTATATATGAGTAAGAATCCACTTATGATTCATCCTGAGGCAAAATTCCTCTCCAGCTGTGAACCTGTGAAACCAAACGTGTGCTTCCAAAATACAATGGTGGGACAGAAAGATAATCCTACTCCACAAGGGAGAAATAGGAAAGAAGAAGTGACAGGTCCCAAGCAAGTCCAAAACCTAGCAAGGCAAATTCCATTAGATCTTAAGGCTAGAGAATAATTCTCTTCTGTTCAATGACACACCTTCCACTGGAGTGGCACTGTCACTCACTCAGCTCTTCAGAGTGGCCCTGGCCCCATAGCTCTCTGTGGTGGCCACCCTCTGAAACAAAAGGAAACATCTCTGTCCCTTGGGCCTGTGCTAAGACTGGCAGCCCTGATATTCTCCAAATCACCTTCCGGGTCACTCCTGCCTTTCCTCAAGAATAGCATACGTGGGCTTCCCTGGTGGCGCAGTGGTTAAGAATCCACCTGCCAATGCAGGCGACAGGGGTTCGAGCCCTGGTCCGGGAAGATCCCATGTGCCGCGGAGCAACTAAGCCCGTGTGCCACAACTACTGAGCCTGCGCACTAGAGCCCGCGGGTCACAACTACTGAGCCCGTGTGCCACAACTACTGAGGCTGCGTGCCTAGAGTCCATGCTCTGCAACAAGAGAAGCCACTGCCATGAGAAGCCCACGCACCGCAACAAAGAGTAGCCCCCGCTCCCTATAACTAGAGAAAGCCCACACTCAGCAATGAAGACCCAACGCAACCAAAAATAAAATAAAACAAAAAATAAATAAATTAAACAAAAAAACAGCAAACCATTAAAAAAAAAAAAAGAATAGCACACGTTTACAGTCAAATAACTCTATGATCTAGTCTTGTAGAATCCAAGACATCCAACAGCCTTCCTTCATTCCATTCCTCTTTCTCTGTCCCCTTTAGTTGAAACTGGCAATGTCTCTGCTGGTATAATTCCATCTCTATTCCTGGCTTCTGCTGATGGCTGGTTTAGTCCATGAGTCACACCCATGATCTCTTTAGTGTTTTCTTCAGAACAAGATTTCTCATTTTTCACAATATATAGGCTAAGGATAGGCTAAGAATTTCCAAATCTCCAAGTTCTGGTTCCTTTTTACTTAACAATTCCTTCTTCAATTCAACCCTCTACTCTTGCATTTTATTATAAGCAGTAAGGAAGACCCAAGCCACACCTTCATTGCTTAGCTTAGAAATCTCCTCTGCTAAACACCCAATTTAATCACTTATAAACTCTACCTTTCACAAAACACTCGAACAATTCAGCCAAGTTCATTGCCACTTTATAACAAGGATCACCTTTCCTCCAGTTTCCAATAAACCGTTCCTCATTTCCATCTGACATTTCTCCAGAACAGCCTTTAATATCCATATTTCTGCCAAGAGTCCCTTCATAGCAACCTTGGCTCTTTCTAGCATGCACCTCAGAATCCTTCCAGCCTTTTTGCCCATTACCCAAACTTCCAAAGCCACTGTCACATTTTTAGGTATTTGTTACAGCAGCACCCCACCTCTCAGCACCAAAATCTGTACTAGTCTGCTCAGCTGCCATAACAAAATACCATAGACTAGGTGGTTTAAACAACAGAAATTTGTATCCCACAAGTTTAAAGGCTAGGAAGTCCAAGATCATGGTGCCGGCTGATTTGCTTCCTGATGAAAATTCTCTTTCTGGCTTGCAGATGGCCACCTTCTTGCTATGTCCTCACACGGAAAGCTCTGTTGTCTCTTGCTTTTCTTAAAAGGGTTATCAGTCCTATCAGATTAGAGCCTCATTCTTATGATCTCATTTAATCTTTATCATCTCCTCACAGGCCCTATCTCCAAATACTGGGGGCTAGAGCTTCAACATAGGAATTTTAGGGGTATGCAAAAACTCTTGTTACATATGTACATATGTATATACATATACACATACACATATACAGAGGGTAAGAGTTTTGTATACTTTTTAACTTAGTTTCATGAAAATTTCCCCAATACATTATTCAAAGCATATTCAAATTTTATGACTATTATCATTTACTGTTGTTTAACTATTAAGTCATTTTCAAATTTTGCTATTTAAATAATTTTGCAGTGAACATCTTTCTATACAAATCCTTATCTGTTTCCTGATTATTTAGGACAAATTTCCAGAAATTCAACTGTTGAATCAAATGTCATGAATTTTTAAAGGCTCTTGGTATGTATTGCCAAATGGCTTCCCAGAAACCCGTACTAGTGTACACTGCCATCTGCAGTAGACATTATAATTAGAATAAAATATTTTTCTGATTGAATAAAAAAACAGTGTCATAAATGATTAAAAAGGCAAGTTTTTTTTTTAATTAAAGGAGTTAAAGATTCAGGACAACCAAATAAAAATGTGTGATTCTTGATTAGATCATACGCTGGTGGGGAAGGATGGCTATAAAAATACTTGGGGGACAATTGTGGAATTCTGAATATGAACTGTATATTAGATATTATTGTAGCAATGTTAAATTTCCTGATTCTGATAATGGTATTTTAGTTATATAGACTGTTCTATCTCTTAGGAGACACATGCTGATGTGTCATAAAGTCTGAAGCTTATATTCACATGATTCAGAAAATACTCATTTGTATTTTTACGTATGTATATAGAGGGACAGAAATGGAAAACAGTGGTAGGGAGGAAGAGAAGCAAAAGTGGCAAGATGTTAACTACTGAATCTAGTAAAGGGTAAATGCCACTTCCCTTTTTAAACTTACAGTTTAAAATTTTTCAAAAAAAATAGAGAGCGTCTCCCCACAACTATGGTGCCTGCTGGCAGCTGGTGGGGGACTCTGACCCCCAAGGAGACGGGAGGAACCCCAGAGTGAGCCGGTAGGATGTAGGGGGACCAAGGGGAGAGGAGAAGTGGAGGCCAGACAAGATCAGTGCCCTTGAGGCCAGGGAGATCAGGAGAGGCAGGTGGGAGGGAGTCTGGCCCACTCAGGCCACGGAGACTTCTGAGCTCCCAAGCTGCTTCCCCACAAGCCCCGTCCAGGCCACGTGGGTCCTGGAGGCACAGGAAGGCGGCCGAGGGGAGAATAGGAGAGGTAGGTAGGGCGACTGCCCCGCCCAATCAGGCCCAGGGAGCCTACTGAGCTCCCAGGGCATCCCCTGCCCTCCAAGCCCCCTCCAGGCTGTGTGGGGCTTTCTGGGCATAGGAGGGAGGCCGGGAAGATCAGGAGACGCAGGCAGGAGGGGACCTCCCAGACCCCAGACTGGAAGGGCGAGAGTGAAGGGCGTTTGCCCCACCCACTCGAGCCCAGGAAGCCTGCTGGGCTCCCAGGTGAGGTCCCCTGCCCTCTGAGAGCAGGGGTGGGGGGCACACCTGGGCCCCTACTGTTCCTTGAGCCTAAACCTCACCCCACACAGCCCCCAGGGCCTTTTCCAACCCTGTGAGTCCTGAGCATTGGCCCCACCCCCCACCCAAACCTCACCCTTGCTTAGGCCCCACCCTCCACAGCCAAGGCCTTCCCCCACAACCCTTTTTTTTTTCTTTTCCCTCCTCCTCTTTTTTACTATTGTGGTACTGATGTACCTTCCAGTTATTGATTCATCTATATTTTTATTTTTACATTCTTTCTAACATATCTGTTAGTTTCCTAGTCTAATTTTATTTTTTACTTTGTTTTTTTTTTCTTTTTTTTTTTTTTTGCCAGCTCAGGGTCAGGCAGAAGTTCCTGCAGTGGGAGCTCCAAGTCCGAACCACTGTACTAACAGAGAACCTCAGACCCCAGGAAATATTCATCAGAGTGAGGTCTCACAGAGTTCCTCATCGCAGCACCAAGACCCAGCTCTACCCAACAGCCTACAAACTCCAGTGTTGGAAGCCTCAGGCCAAACAACCAGTAAAACAGGAACACAATCCAGCTCATTAAAAAAAAAATTAAAAAAAAAAAAAATGAGACAGCAAAAAAATGTCACAGATGAAGGAGCAAGGTAAAAACCTACAAGACCAAATAAATGAAGAGGAAATAGGCAATCTACCTGAAAAAGAATTCAGAGTAATGATAGTAAAGATGATTCAGAATCTTGGAAAAAGAATGGAAGCACAGACTGAGAAAATACAAGAAATGTTTAACAAAGATCTAGAAGAACTAAAGAACAAACAAACAGAGATGAACAACACAATAGCTGAAATGAAAAATACCCTTGAAGGAATCAATAACAGAATAACGGAGGCAGAAGAACAAATAAGTAAGCTGGAAGACAAAATGGTGGAAATAACTGCCAAGGAGCAGAATAAAGAAAAAAGAATGAAAAGAACTGAAGACAATCTCAGAGACCTCTGGGACAACACTAAATGCACCAACATTCGAATTATAGGGGTCCCAGAAGAAGAAGAGAAAAAGAAAGGGTCTGAGAAAATATTTGAAGAGATTATAGTGGAAAACTTCCCTAACATGGGAAAGGAAATAGTCACCCAAGTCCAGGAAGCACAGAGAGTCCCATACAGGATAAACCCTAGGAAAAAACACACCAAGACACATATTAATCAAACAAACAAAAATTAAATTCAAAGAAAAAATATTAAAAGCAGCAAGGGAAAAACAAAAAATAACATATAAAGGAATCCCCATAAGGTTATCAGCTGATTTTTCAGTGGAAACTCTGCAGGCCAGAAGGGAGTGGCAGGATATATTTAAAGTGATGAAAGGGAAAAACCTATAACCAAGATTACTCTACCCAGCAAGGATCTCATTCAGATTCGATGGAGAAGTCAAAAGCTTTTCACACAAACAAAAGCTAAGAGAATTCAGCACCACCAAACCAGCTTTACAACAAATGCTAAAGAAACTTCTCTAAGCAGGAAACACAAGAGAAGAAAAAGACCTACAAAAACAAACCCAAAACAATTAAGAAAATGGTAATAGGAACATACATATCAATAATAACCTTGAATGTAAATGGATTAAATGCCCCAACCAAAAGACACAACTGGCTGAATGGATACAAAAACAAGACCCATATATATGCTGTCTACAAGAGACCCACTTCAGATCTAGGGAAACATACAGACTGAAAGTGACGGGATGGAAAAAGACACTCCATGCAAATGGAAATCAAAAAATGCTGGCATAGCAATTCTCATATCAGATAAAATAGACTTTAAAATAAAGACTGTTACAAGAGATAAGGAGGGACACTACATAATGATTAAAGGATCAATCCAAGAAGAAGATATAACAATTATAAATGTTTATGCACCCAACATAGGAGCACATCAATACATAAGGCAAATGCTAACAACCATGAAAAGAGAAATCGACAGTAAAACAATAACAGTAGGGGACTTTAACACCCCACTTACACCAATGGACAGATCATCCTAACAGAAAATAAATAAGGAAAAACAGGCTTTAAATGACACAGTAGACCAGACAGATCTAACTGATATTTATAGAACATTCCACCCAAAAGTGTCAGAATACACTTTCTTCTCAAATGCATATGGAACATTCTCCAGGATAGATCACATCTTGGGTCACAAATCAAGCCTCAGAAAATTTAAGAAAATTGAAATCGTATCAAGCATCTGACCACAACGCTATGAGACTGGAAATCAATTACAGGAAAAAAAACTGCAAAAAAACACAAATACATGGAGGCTAAACAGTGCACTACTAAATAACCAAGAGATCACTGAAGAAATCAAAGAACAAATTAAAAAAATACATAGAAACAAATGACAACGAAAACACAATGACTCAAAACCTATGAGACCAAGCAAAAGCAGTTCTAAGAGGGAAGTTTATAGCAATTCAATCTCACCTCAAGAAACAAAAAACTCTCAAGTAAACAATCTAAACCTGCACTTAAAACAACTAGAGAGGGCTTCCCTGGTGGCGCAGTGGTTGAGAGTCCGCCAGCCGATGCAGGGGACACGGGTTCGTGCCCCAGTCCAGGAAGATCCCACATGCCACGGAGTGGCTGGGCGCATGAGCCATGGCCACTGAGCCCGCCCGTCCGGAGCCTGTGCTCTCCAATGGGAGAGGCCACAGCGGTGAGAGGCCCACGTACCAAAAAAAAAA
>NW_020175027.1:1870555-1871305 GCF_003031525.2 Neophocaena asiaeorientalis asiaeorientalis | reverse complement strand
AAAAAAAAAAAAAAAAAAACTAGAGAAAGATGAACAAAGAAAACCCAAAGTCAGTAGAAGGAAAGAAGTCATCAAGATCAGAGCAGAAATAAATGAAATAGAAACGAAGAAAACAATAGCAAAGATCAATAAAACTAAAAGCTGGTTCTTTGAGAAGATAAACAAAATTGATAAACACTGAGCCAGACTCACCTAGAAAAAAAAGGAGAGGACGCAAATCAATAAAATTAGAAATGAAAGAGGAGAAGTCACAACTGACACTGTAGAAATACAACGGATTATAAAAGCCTACTACGAACAACTGTATGCCAATAAAATGGACAACCATGAAGAAATGGACAAATTCTTAGAAAGGTACAATTTTACAAGACTGAACCAGGAAGAATTAGAAAATATAAACAGACCTATCACAGGTAATGAAATTGAAACTGTAATTAAAACTCTTCCAACAAACAAAAGTCCAGGACCAGATGGCTTCACAGCTGAATTCTATCAAACATTTAGAGAAGAGCTAACATCAATACTTCTCAAACTCTTCCAAAACACTGCAGAGGGAGAAACACTCCCAAATTCATTCTACAAAGCCACAATCATCCTGATACCAAAACCAGAAAAAAGGTATCACAAAAAAAGAAAATTATAGACCAATATCACTGATGAACATAGATGCAAAAATCCTGAACAAAATACTAGCAAACAGAATCCAAGAGCACATTAAAAGGATCATACACCATGATCAAGTGGGATTTA
>NW_020175027.1:1867714-1869836 GCF_003031525.2 Neophocaena asiaeorientalis asiaeorientalis | reverse complement strand
GCACAGGGAGATCAGCTCAGTGCTTTGTGACCACCTAGAGAGGTGGGATAGGGAGGGTGGGAGGGAGGCTCAAGAGGGAGGGTATATGGGGACATGTGTATGCATATGGCTGATTCACTTTGTTGTGCAACAGAAGCTAACATGGTATTGTGAAGCAATTGTAGTCCAATAAAGATCTATTTTAAAAATGGTAAAAAAAAAAAACATATATATATATATTAGAGAGTAGTCAAAAGACAGGAATAGTCTATGCACATAAAAACAAATTAGCTGGTAAACATAATAAAAATGTAAGAGAATTAATAAAGGTGCTGATTATTATAGTCTCTTATTTCCTCCTGCCCTCTAGGCATTTGCTCTTTAATCACTTGAACTGCATGTGCATGTCATCAAATGGACCCATGAAGGAATGGCAAGAGAAATCTCAATCGTTCTATTTCACTTCTCATTAGCAGTCCTGGAAAAAGATTTAAAAGATTAAAAACTCAAAATTAGCTCATTACAATGAGTTCTGGAAATGACCTATAGACTTTAATTCACAACTTGGTCTTCAATTCAGATTCTTGTGGTCTCCCATGACCCTAAATATTTGATAAATCCTAGTTCCTAAATGACAAAAACAAAAGTAATAAGTCATATGAAAAATAGGTTTTCCTTAAATAAAGAAAAAGTGTTGACCTCTGCCAGTGGTCTTACTTTTATCAGGAAAGTAAGTAGCCAATAGAATGGAAGGCAACCAATGGATTTATAAACCATGAATGGAGGTTTTCCTTTTCAGAAACAATATGAAGGAAGTAGTATAACATAGTGGTTCAATGCATAGGCTATAGAGTCAGATTGTCTATATCTGAATATTTACTTCACCACTTACTACCTATGTGATCTGTGGCAAATAACTCCATCTCAGTTTCCTCATCTTAAAAATGAGGAAAACAGTAAAATCTATGTCTTAGGGTTGTTGTGAAGATTAAATAAGTTAGTATATTTTAGCTCTTACAGCAGCATCTGGCATACCATAAAACCTCAAAATACGTTAGCTGCTGTGGTTCTTATTATTACTAGTATTACTACAATAACTACTACCACTATCACCACCACTATCAACCTGCAGTTTCTAAAAGTTTGGCATTGATTCAGAAACACTATAGCAAAACAAAAGAAACACAACATATGCACACCCACCCCCACAGGTTGAAAAAGTGAAAGAGAACTGATTTCAAGTCAGTCCTTCAGTATCTCTTCAAGCTGTTCTGAGAGAAGCTGAGAAGATACCAATATACCAACAATGCACGGCTCATTTCAAGAAGTAAAATGTGTGGTCTGGATAAGTTAATCTCAGAAGAAATGACAAGTTCCCTCACTCAGTTAATCGTTTATCAGACTTTACTGAGGCTTACTATACTATGTATCAGGTATTGAGCCAGATACTAGGAATACAAATGGAAGATTCTATATCTTTAAAACTTTTGCTTTCTTGTCAAAGAAATATACATAGATTATAATATATGATAGGTTATATGATGGATTTATGTACAGGGTACTATGGAAGCAGAGAAAGATCTAAGCTAGACTGTGGAGAAGGAGGAAACAGCATGAAGATTTCCCAGAGGGGGTAACTTTTAAACTGAGCCTTAAAGGATAATAACAGATAAATGGGGACAGAATGGGAGAAAACATTCCTCCAGGGGTAAAAGCAGGCAAATGTAGAAAAAAGAGTACCATTGCCCTACCTGTAGCCACACAAAACCAAAAGATCTCTTCTTAAAGCTAAAGGACAGATAGCCATTGGCAGTATGGGCCTGAATAAGGTATATTTCTGGAATATCTCCTGTTTATACATACCACATCTCCAACCTCCCCAACTCAAAATAAGCCACATTTGGAGAACTGACAGAAAGTTGTGATTAAGAAGATTCAAAGACAAGTTTCTCACTTACAACACTGGGCGGCAGCAGTAGGCAATGGTTTCCTCTGGCTTTCTTCTTGACTAGAATACTAGAGGCAGAAAGGATAAAAAAAAAAAAAAAAAAAAAAAAAAAAAAAAAAGGGCCCCAAAAAAAAAAAAGGGAAAAAAACAAAAAAAAAAAAAAAAAAAAAAAAAAAAACACACCTAAAAAAAGGG